>NC_050574.1:320614848-320819848 GCF_011100635.1 Trichosurus vulpecula | reverse complement strand
GATCCAGGCAGGGCTAAGCAGGATTTGTATTCCTGCTCTGATCCACTGCTTAATTCCTCCCAGCAGGCGGGCCTGGGGCCAGAAGCAACTACAGCTGGAGCTGGAAGCAACTGCAGCTGAAGCTCTGGAGCTCAGAGCTGCACCACCTCAGCCACCCCCAGGGCTGGGGCCAACCACGCACTCCTTTCACCCTGTCCCAGCAGCTTTTCCCACTAACCTGCTCTGTTGTCTGGCGTTTATGGGTTGAGAAGTCTGGTAACTGCCACAACTCAAGGCCCTACGGTCTGTTCCACCCAGCTGCCGATCTGGTTGGTCCTGGAGTGGCCCACGCTGGCCTCTGCTCTGCTCCCAGCTCCATGTGATAGACCCTTCCCAGCAACCATCCAGGCTGTCATGGGCTGCAGCCCTGCTTCCTTTTGCTATTTCATGGATTCTACAGCTCTAGAATTTGTTCAGAGCCATTTTTATAGGTGTTTGGAGGGACCTGGGCGAGAGCTTAAGCAAGTCCCTGCTTTCCACGTGCTATCTTGGCTCCACTCCCCAAAGTAAATATTTCTAATACACAGGTATGAAGCTTCTGAGTATTCTATCTACAATCCTTTGGACCTGAATCCTGAAACAGCGTATTTCATCATTCTCTGCTGTATTCACCTTTATACTGAAGTCTCCTAGTATCAAAGCCTGTATACTGATACAGTTTGGGAAATATTTTCAAGATCTTCATTCATATTTTTTCTACTTTTCCTATCCTCTGTAATAGATACAAACACATAAACTGCAATTATCTTCATGATAGTGAATTTATCCTCCACAAGTGCAGAATAAGCCAAAAGACCAAATCTTCCGCAAGATGCTTTTTGTTGTTTTCTAGTATGTGATAAAAATCAACTCTCTTAACTCCTTTAAAGGCTTCTCATGGAGAACCAATACATTTTTCCAATTAATTGCAATTTCTTAGTGTCATATGATTCCATCTATTTTAAGAAATTCTACATAAATATGGCTGATTGTTGGATACATTAAGTTGCTATACTTAAGAGCATTTAACTAAATTATTGTTTAGAAATGGACAAAGAATTACGGGACCCCTGGGCCTCAGTAGCCCTGTTTCCCCACTCTAACATGGCCACTTTGGATGCATGAGGATGCTGTTCTTTTTGGGGTTTTATTTCACAGGTCCTTGTGACTAACCTGTTGATGGGCTTCTGCCCTTAGCTCAGCTGGTCATAGGACAGTGGGCACAGTCTTCCACCAGGCCCATAATCAAAGCCTCCTTCGTCTAACAGAAGACTGTCAGAGCATGCGCTCGGCAGGCATGGCCTGCAGGAAACCCAGCTCACCTCCATGCCATCATCGGGCAATTAGGGTAGGATATTTGTGTAGAAAATCCTAAGCAGCACGAATCCTATCATTCCCAGTTTTGAAACTAAAGGCACAGAGACATTGTGATTTGCCCAAAGTCACAGAGCTGGTCTGTAAGAAGGCTGGGCCTCACAGCCAGGCTTTCATGGTGCTACAAATACCACTAGTTTAACTAAAGCCCGAAAGACAGCTTTTCCTGCACACTTTCTTTGGTAGTGCTAAGAAAATTCCAGGGATTCCATAAGGACTTGTTCAACTAAAATTCAATTCAAATTAATACTGTAAACACAAAGGAAATAAAATGCTTAATCTATTTGTGAAAAAGATTTTACGCATTCACTTATACACTTTGCCTGATGACCTATGGTTTGCTCAGCTTTCTTATAAAAATTTGATATGCTAACAACAAATCTTTTATAAATTAAAAGTCATTTATAGAAGGTTCTTGAAGATAGTGAAAATGCATGTCTTTAAAATTACAGAATAACATTTTAGTACAGTAATGTAAATTAGCTTTTCCTTAATTTAATGCATATTACTGTACTTTTCCTGCACTGCAATGTCCAGAGTTCCACATTAAAACTTCATTATTGAAATATAATTTCATATTACATTTTATATTCAGAATATACATTTGCTGATAGTTTTCCATATCAGAACACAAGCAAAATGACAAATATAATAAATCAGTGTTGTGCTGGCAAGTACAGCACATAGGTAATACATTTACTCTTTTCCAAAGCACAAAAAGAAAATCTACTCCTTTGGTTTACAGATTTATCTCTGACTCATTTTATCACTGAACATCAGTACAGCTATGCTCCCACTGCTTGCAGGTACATTTTTAGGCATCTGACTTCTATCAGTCCTAGTTTTTTATGATCTCATTTTTGTTAACCATAAAACTCCTTTATTATCATATGTATTCCAGTTTTAACCTTGTGGATAGGTTGTATTTGTTCAACCTTCTCTATAGTTATAAGACTAAATCTCCATAAAATGACAAATTCTTAAAGCATCACTTAAAAGTGATGAAAAATGCACACTAATGTTTGGCATTTTAAAGACTTCACAATCTGACTGCAACCTATCTTTCCAGGAAGATTATACATTACTCCTCTTCATGCAGTTACTCAGTCAACAAGCATTTGCAGCATTCCAACCAAATGACAACTACTTGCTACTCCTCATACATGACATTCCATCTACTGCCTTTACACAGACAACTGGAAAGCATTCCCTCCTTCACCTTTTCCTTCCAAGGTTCAACTCAAGTACTTCCTTTTTTAAAAGGTTTTATTTTTGCATGTCTTAATAACACAATGATTTTAAAATACAAACAGCATTTTCTTTAAATTCTGTGCACTTAACACATTATTTTTTTCAATGACTACTTTCCATTCATTCCTAATTACACTAATATGAAAAGCAGTCTTACCCCATTCCTCTTGGAGAGTGTGGCTCTGTGCTTGAATTTTCATTAAAAGAAAAACCACTATATAGCAATAAGTTATACTGAAATCAATATGGCATATCATAGAATAGTCTTTGTTTCTTTTAAAAATAATAACAACTTGGTCCCATTCCCACTCTTCTCCCACTACTGAACACATTAAAAAAAACAACCATTTTTTTTTAAAGCCCTTAAAACATAGCTACACAGTCTGGGCAAAACAAATTTTCACATTGGCCATGTCGAAAAATTTCTCACCTTAAGTTTATCACCCCTCTGTCAGAAGATGACATGATTTATCTTCATTCTTTTGGACTCATGGTTTATCACTGCATTCATCAGAATTCTAAAGCCTTTCAAAGTTACTTTTCTCAATAGTAGTGTAATTGTTCACCCAATTCTGCTCAGTTCACTTTGCATCAGTTCATAGGCCTTCTCAGTTTCCTCTGCATCTGTTTATTTCATCATTCCTTAAGGTATGATAATATTCCATGACATTCATATAACATAATAAGGCCATTTTCCAATAGGATACTCCCTTATTCCCAATTTTTCTCTATCATGAAAGGAGTTGTTATAAATATATCTGTACACACAGGTCCTTATCATCGTTCTTTGATTTCTTTGTAGTATATATCAAGTGCTACTTCCTACAGGAGGCTATTACTCATTAATGGCAAAGTCAACCTTCAGTGAGGTTAAGGGACATATACTGTCATAAAGCCATTATGTCAGAGGCAAGACTAGAACCCAGATCTTCCTATCCATCCACTGCACACTTGCCTCTGTTCGACACACTTCAGGTAGTTTAATAATGTATGATGAATTGAATGACAAAGCATCAAGACCTCACTGACATCAACTAAGTATTATTTTAACAAATTACTATCTTCAATTTGAGACTTTTTCCCAAGGAGTTTAATGTGCTGTGCCAAAATCACAATGATAGACCCAGAAGCCTGAAAAGGTTCTTCAAACATTATTTATGTCCTTGCCTTTAAGGTGGCACTTTTGTTTGGAATGGTTCAGGTAAAAAGAATCATCAGTTTATCCTCTTCCTACAGATAAAGTAATGGTACCAATTCCCATGGAGGAGAAAAAACTGGAGCAATCTATGGAAAAGCACTTTACAAATAAAGAGAACTCCCATCCTCAAGGAGCATACTATTCTGATTTAACACTTCTCTGTAGGAAGAGACTTCTCTTTATACACAAAGGGAAACTGAGGCAAAGGCTGAAATATTAAATACTGTGACTAACCCATTGATATTTCCCAAAAATTAACCAAATTAACTATTTCCAATAGTTTTTTAAAGCTACACAAAGAATAATAAAATTTGCTAACTCCAAAGTTTCTTTCCTCTATGGAATTTGAGTTGTCTTAATCTCAGAGCTTATTATTCTTTACAAAAAAGAGGTAGTGGAGGTAGTACTACATTGGTAGTAGAAAGAGCATGGGATTACAGGAGTCAAGAAACTGCAGTTCTAATCCCAGTTCTACCCATAGCAAACTGAGGTTGCTGTCAAGTGAAACCTCAATTTCCTCCATCTGTTGAAAGAGGAGCTCTGACTTGATCATCTCAAAAGTCCTTCAAGCTCTAAATTGCTAGATTCAATGGCTCTGTGCATTATTAAGTATATATACTACTAATTTACAAATACTTCCAAAAATTTTTATTTTGTACAGCAACAAAACTTGCAAATCAACCTTTTGAAGTCTCTACATATGGTGAATTCACCACCAATGAAGAGGAAATCAAAACAATAATTAGGAGCTATTTTGCCCAGCTATATGCCAATAAATTTGACAATCTTAGTGAAATGAATATTTACAAAAATATAAATTGCCCAGATTAACAAAAGAGGAAATAAAATACTTAAACAACCCCACTTCAGAAAAACAAATTGAACAAGTCATCACTGAACTCCCTAAGAAAAAATCTACAAGTAAATTCTATCAGACATTTATAGAACAACTAATTACAATACTATATAATCTATTTGGGAAAATAGGTGAAGGATTGGGAAAATAAGTTTAATGTGAAGGTATATGTAGAACCTATATGTAGAACCTATATCAGATCACATGCCATCTTTGGGAGGAGGGGGGAGGACAAAATTTGGAACTCAAAAACTTGTAGAACTGAGTGTTGTAAACTAAAAATAAAACAAACAATATATATCTAAACAGAAAAGGAAAATAGGCAGAGTCCTACCAAATTCTTTTTATGATATGAATACGGTACTGATACCTAAACCAGAAAGAACCAAAAAAGAGAAAGAAAATTACAGACCAATTTCCCTAATGAATGTAGATGCAAAACTTTTAAATAAAATACTAGCAAAGAGATTATAGCAATTTATCACAAGGATAATAATACACTATGACCAGGTAGGATTTATACCAGGAATGCAGGGCTGGTTCAATATTAGGAAAACTATCATAATTAGGAAACTAGGAAACATTAGGAAAAGTAGCATAATTGACCATATCAACGACAAAACTAACAGAAATCATATGATTATCTCAATAGATGCAGAAAAAGCATTTGACAAAATACAACACCTATTCCTAGTAAAAACACTAGAGAGCATGGGAATAAAAGGAGTCTTCCTTTAAATGATAGGTGACATTGATAACTCTTCTCAGCAATGCAAGGATCTAAAACAATTCCAAAAGACTTATGATTGAAAATGCTATTCACATCCAGAGAAAGAACTTGGGAGTCAGGATGCAAATGGAAGCAAACTATTTTCTCTCCTTTTCTTTTGTTGTTTTGTTTTGTTTCTTCTTTCTCATGGTTCCTCCCATTAGTTCTAATTCTTCTTTACATCATGGCTAATATGAAAATATGTTTAATATGAATATATAAGTAGACCCTATATCAGATTGCTTGCCCTCTTGGGGAGGGGGGTAGGAGATAGTGGGGGAGAAAACCCAACACTCAAAATCTTATGGAAGTGAATGTTGAAAACTAAAAATAAATTAATTCATTATATATACATACACATACACACACACACACACACACACACACACACATATATATTTTTTGTTTTAAAAGAAGTCTCTAAACACAGGAACAATCTGGCTTAAGTAAATTTTTTATACATCCATAAAAAGTTCTTGACATTTTCAGTCTTATTTTAATTGAACCCTTTTGTTTTTACATCACATTCATACCCTGTTCCTTCCTAACTCAATAAATCATTTCCTGCAACAAAGATTTAGGCAGGAATTGTCGCAAATGTTATAGTGAGAATTCCTTTGGTGTATAGACTAGATGACTACTGAGGTCCTTTCTAACTGTTAATTGTGTTTCTGGATTCTTTATATTTAAAAAAAAAATTATTTAGTACCTGGTATTGATTTTGTAACCTCACTGGAAAGTTATGAGCCTAAATCATTCCTAAAATAGCTTAAATATTCCTAAAGTACCTGAATGAAGAAAATGAGTCTCCTCTAAATGACATCTGAAAATCCTGTAAGAGTCCTGAGCCTGTACAGTACTCTTTTGTGGCACAAACTATAATGCTGACTACCTTTCTTCCTATCTTGAGCTTAAAAGCAATTTCTTCAAAGGGAACATTCATTAAAGTCAGATGCATTAAATCCATTGGTAATCTGCAAACTTCATTTTATCCACTAGTTTCAGCTTCTTGTCAGAGCTGCTAAGAAAAAAACAAAACTGAATGAAATTTCACCTTTTTTCTCTCTTAGCAAAATAATTTTTTTTGCTGAAAGAACAAAAAGCAAAGTGAAGAGTAAAGATAACAAACTATTGGAGATAATAAACACTAATAAAATGGTGAGATAAGAAAAGTAGTAGAAAAATCTAAATCTAACAATCATTGGAGATTAAAATTGATAAGTGTACATTTAACACTTTTCTCATATACAATATGCAACTGAGATGCATAAGATCACAGGCTAGTAAGAAAAACTGGAACAGAGGAAGAAAGGTGACTGGTGCTAGACTGCCTTTATGCAGATTTATAGGTATTACTTATATAATCTACAATACTTAACTCATTAAGCAACACGTGGCAGAAAAAAAGAAGTTTAAACCTTAGTAAGTATAGCCTTTATAAAGCATGACATTACAGATTTAACCCAAATACAGAACTAAGCTTATGAGTCCTTACATAGTTCACATACATTTATCCCTTCCACATGGGGGAAAGGTGTGAGGGGTGCAGTGTCCCTGAGATTTGGAAATTCTGCATAAAATTTTTTGGCCCTCCCTTTGTACCACGGAAGGAGTCTGATTTTTTTTCTTTTTCTTTTATGGGGTTTTCATAGTACCTTTTGGTAATATCTGTGTTAAGTATTTGGTCATAGGCTCTTCATCTTCGGCTGGCCTTCACATGTCATCTATGGCTTCTGCAAAATTCCCCTCAAATTCCCATTTAATTTCTGTGATATTATATAAACTGTGAGAAACAAAAGAAGGAGTTCTGTTTCCACAGGAGTGATAATAAGGGTGATAAAAGGATTTAATTCAGGGGTGACTGGTTCTATTTAGAGACCTATGGCATAGCAGAACCAGGCTTTTCATCAATTAAAAGGTCAGAAGCTTGTACGCATGCTTAATGAGCTGTTTAGTATTATCCAACACACTCTCAGAGCAGAGCAAGCTAATTTAAATACACACGCAATGCATGACAAAGGAGGGGGAACACATCTAGGATAAGAACATGGAATAGGCTTGGGAAATTGCATCCAGTCTTGGGGGGGGTGAGGGGGGGATTTGAATCGGAAACAGGAAATAAATAGCCTTGTATTAGCCTTAGCAAGGGTGCTCCTTTAGGGAGTTACTCATTCACAATGAATATAAAATAAAATAAGAGCTTTCCTGGCTTCAACAATGAGTATTGTTCTTTCTAGAGCAAGCACATTTCTCACAAAACCACAATGGGGAAAGTCATGATGTGGATAACTGTACTCTGTGCGATACAGGTAAGGCAGACACCTGAAATTTTTCATTTTATAATCATAATAAATTGAGAAAAATAACTACCTTTCCAGTTCAAAAGTAAAGATTCCCTATTCCCTGGAGATGCATTAGTTACCATTTTCTAAAGTCAGCAGAGGAGAAAAAGTGAGGCTGGTGACTTTGCACAGCCCTCCCTCACTTATATCCAATTCACTTGCAAGTCATGGCATCACCTTCCTGTTGTCATTGTCCTCTTCAACAAAGAAGGACAAGGAGCAGCTAGGTGGCCTGGTGAGTAGAACACCAGCCCTGCAGTCAGGAGGACCTGAGTTCAAATCCGGCCTCAGATAGTTGACATACTTACTAGCTGTGTGACCTTGGGCAAGTCACTTAACCCCAATTGCCCTGCCTCCCCCCCTCCAAGAAAGAAAGAAAGAAAGCTAGATAGAAAGAAAGAGAGAAAGGGGGAAGAAGGGATAGGGAGAGGGAGAGGAGGGAGGGGGGAGGGAGAGGGGGAGAGAGGGAGGGAGGGAGGGAGGGAGGGAGGGAGGGAGGGAAGGAAGGAAGGAAGGAAGGAAGGAAGGAAGGAAGGAAGGAAGGAAGGAAGGAAGGAAGGAAGGAAGGAAGGAAGGAAAGAAAGAAAGAAAGAAAGAAAGAAAGAAAGAAAGAAAGAAAGAAAGAAAGAAAGAAAGAAAGAAAGAAAGAAAGAACAAATAACAACCTGTGAGTAGCATCAGCTGCCCAGCTGCCCCACTGGAGCCCAAGTGGTCAGCTCCAGTTGGTCTACACAGCTGCTTCCTTCCTCTCCTTTCCTTCTTCCTCTCCCTCTGTCCATATACCCTTACCTGTGGATGCTCTGCCCAAAGGAATGTAGATTTTGATTGCTGAAACCTCCCAATATATCTTGCTGTTTACAGGCTAGATTTCTTTCTTTAGGACCATGCCTTAAACCCAAATCTCTCTGGCTCTCGTTGATTGGCCAACAATAGGTCCCAGTCCAAGCCTCACTTGGTCACTGGGCCCAGGTTGCTCAGAGTGAATGTAAATAACAATTGTTTCAGCCGGGGCCAGAAACCCTGAGGATATTCCTCTCCCAGATAGAGCGGAAGACTAGGTAAAAGAGGCTATTCTTTGCCTTATTTTTTACCTAATCTTAATCACTGAATGGGCATTGCTTCAGGTCAAGTTGAGACCTGGTTAATACCTTAGCTTAAAAAGGCCAAGGTCTCCCACTGAAAGGGAGCCACCTCCACTCCCTGGATCCATATCTTGCTACTGCACCCAGATGGCTCCAGAGGAGGAGTGAGGGTGGTGACTTTGCACAGCACTCCCTCATTTAAATCCAATTCACTTGTAAGTCACAGCATGACCTTCCTGATGACATGGTCCTCCTCCAGAAAGAAGGACAAACAACAAGGCCAGCAAAATTAGCAATGACAGCATAAAAAATTAGCTCAATGTATTTAACTGCAGATAGGTTTAAAGACAAATAATGATAATGTTCCAAACTTTAAAAATAAACTAAGAAAAATTTCAACAGATTACATGCATTCTGATTTTCAGTAAGCTTTCTTAACTCTTCCCAAATTACTGTAATACATTAAAAAATCTGTAATTTCATCAATATAGATGATCACTTCACCTAAACAAATAGCAAATCCTCTCCCTTAGTGCTTTTAATATAGCAGAAAAAAAAAGACATCAACTAAGGGACAACCTTCTGATGAAAATTCTCTCTGAACTTGGCTGGATTGGTAATCTAGACCAAAACAGTATTCTGGCAAGTCATACTTCAAGCCCTTCAAATTTGTTAGAAAATTTCAGAGCTTAAGGAACTCTGCCAGGGGTGGGGAACCACATGTGGTTTTCTAGGTCCTTGAAAGCAGCCTTTTGACTGGGTCCAAGTTTTACAGAACAAATCCTTTTATTAAGGGCTGCACTTGAGGACCTAAAGGGCTCCATGTGTCCTCAAGGCTGCAGGTGGCCCTTTGAATACCCATAGTATCATCCATTTAATATGAGCCATTCGTGTAGGACTTTAGTGGAGATTAACCAAATTATTAACCACAGATAAGATCACAGAAACTGACTTGAAGAAATTTAGAGGTTTTCTTGTCCAACTTTCCACATAACTAGGAACTTTAAAAAAGATGATTATGTACTCTCTGCTTGAAGATTTGCAGTTATTGGAATCTCAGTATACTGAATAGCTCATTCCAAGCTGAGACAGCCTAAGTATTAGATGGCTCTTCCTCATGTTTTCCTCAACTTTCTTCCAATTATTTCAATACATTAGTCCCACTGTTTTCTTACTCAATAAACAAAATTAATCTAATTATGCTTCTATGTTACAATCTTTCAAATACTTTAAGACTATTATCATGCCATTTCAACCAAGTCCTCTTTTTCAGGCTAAAAAAGTTTCTTGGGTAGTAACAATTTCCAGAATCCTTAGCATATTCGTCACCACCTTTTGGATACAAATGGTTAATTTCCTAATTTAAAAGATACCCAGAATTCAACAGAAAGCTGTTAGCTGTGGTCTGACCAGCTGACTAGTAAGGGATGAGGAGACTGTTGAGTAGAACACAATATCTGTACAAGGAAGTCCTCATGTTCTTACCCCAGAACTGTCTTACCTTAATTGCTTTTCTTTCATACTGTTAATTATTAACAGTGTGTTTCAAGTCATCTCAAACTCCAGAGTCTTCTATATATGAACTGTTAGGTCGGATTTCCAATAACCTATCCTTTCCTTCTCCCACTATATCTTCTACCCATTTCACAAGGAAGTGGCCCTTTTCCTTGCCAAGGCAAACCCTTCTGCACATACAAATAATCCCATTTCATTCTGTTTTCAGCAGCAGATCACTAACTTTCCTTGCTGCCTACAAACACACCCATGGTTCCTCCACTCTCAAAAAACTCTCACTTGATTTAGCTAGATCTCCATTATCTTCTCGTAATGTCCCTCTTCCCTTTTATAGCTAAATTCTTTGAGAAACCCATCTATAATTGGTGCCTCCACTTCCTTCTCACTTTCTTAAATTTCCTGTCAAAAGGGTTCAAACTTCATCATCTAACTGAAACTGCTCTGAGAAGATGCCAATGAATGATCTCCTGACTGCCAAATCTAACAGCCTTTTCTCATTCCTCATCCTTCTTGCCCTCTCTGCAGTCATGATTCTCTAGGTTTTCCTAAAAGTACTCTCTCCTGTTTCTCCTCTTACCTGTCTAACCAGTCTCCTTTGCAGGATCTTCATTTAGGTCATGCCCACTAATTGTCGGTGTCCCACAGGGCCCTCTTTTTTTTCCTTGATGACTTCATTAGTTTCCAAGATTCAATTCTCATCCCTATGTAAATGATTCTCAGGTCTATTTATCCAGCCTAAACCTCTCTCCTGACTTCCAGTCTCACATCACCAACTGCCTGTTGGAAATCTTGAACTGGATGGCTCCATAGTCATAAATTCAAAGTCCAAAAGTGAACTCTTCTGCTTAAAATTCTCCCCACTCCTTCTAACCTCCCTAGTACTGTCCAGAGCAACACCATCCTCCCAGACCTCTAAGCTTGAAATCTCAGTGTCATCTAGTAGTCATTCTTTCTTACTCCCTATCTATCACCTTGCCAGGTCCCCTCTATTCTTACTTCATGACATCTCTTGTATATGTATTACCCCTTCTCTACTCTAACAATGCTACCACCAAGGTGCAAGCACTCTTCACCTCATGACTAGACTTTTGCAAAAATAGTAGCACTTGTTAGTCCCCCTGACTCAAAACTTTCTCCACTCAGCTGCCAAAGAGATCTTACAGGTCTCACCATGCCACTATCCTCATTCAAGCAATTCCAGTGGCTCCCTATTGCCTCCAGGATCAAAAATAAAATCTTCTATTTGGCATTTAACTTTCTTCATAACTGAGCCTCTTCTACCCTTTCCAGTCTTCTTACACCTTACTCCCTAACAATGGTTTCCTTGATGTTCCCCACACAAGACACTCCATTTCCTGATGCTGGGTATTTTCACTAGTTGTCCCTCATACCTTCCCTAGTTTCCTTCAAGTCTCAGCTAAAATCCTACCTTTAGCTGATTTTTCAGTTAGTGACTATGAAGCTCCCTCCTCTGGAGTTCGGCACCTGAAGCCTAGGATAAATAAAGCCAGGAGTACTCCATGAACTTTTTTTTTTAATTTAATTTATTTAATATATTTAGTTTTCAGCATTGATTTTCACAAGAGTTTGAATTACAAATTTTCTCCCCATTTCTACCCTCCCGCCCACTCCAAGATGGCATATATTCTGGTTGCACCATTCCCCAGTCAGCCCTCCCATCTGTCACCCCACTCCCCTCCCATCCCCCTTTCCCTTCTTCTCTTGTAGGGCAAGATAAATTTCTATGCCCCATTTCCTGTGTATCTTATTTCCTGGTTGCATGCAAAAACTTCTTTCTTTGTTGTTGTTTTTGAACGTGTATTTTTAAAACTTTGAGTTCCAAATTCTCTCCTCTCTTCCCTCTCTGCCCACCCTCCCTAAGAAGGCAAGCAATTCAACATAGGTCACATGTGTATCATTACGTAAAACCCTTCCACAATACTCATGTTGTGAAAGATTAACTATGTTTTGCTCCTTCCTAACCTATCCCCCTTTATTGAATTTTCTCCCTTGACCCTGTCCCTTTTCGAAAGTGTTTGTTTTTGATTACCTCCTCCCCCCATCTGCCCTCCCTTCTATCGTCCCCCCTTTTTTATCTTCTTCCTCCTTCTTTCCTGTGGGGTAAGATACCCAATTGAGTGTGTATGATATTCCCTCCTCAAGTCAAATCCGATGAGAGCAAGATTTACTCATTCCTCCTCACCTGCCCCCTCTTCCCTCCCTAAAGAACTGCTTTTTCTTGCCACTTTTATGCGAGATAATTTACCCCATTCTATCTCTCCCTTTCTCCCTCTCTCAATATATTCCTCTCATCCCTTAATTTGATTTTTTTTTTAGATATCATCCCTTCATATTCAACTCACCCTGTGCCCTCTGTGTGTGTGTGTGTGTGTGTGTGTATATATACATACATACACACACATATATATACACACACCTACATATATACATACATAGACACACACATATGTATTTATATGTACACACACACACACACACACACACACACACATATATATATGCATATTCCTTTCAGCTACTATGATATTGAGGTCTTATGAATCATACAGATCACCTTTCCATGTAGGAATGTAAACAATACATTTCAACTTTAGTAAGTCCCTTATGATTACTCTTTCTTGTTTACCTTTTCATGCTTCTCTCGATTCTTGTGTTTGAAAGTCAAATTTTCTAGTCAGCTCTGGTCTTTTCACTGAGAAACCTTGAAAGTCCTCTATTTTATCGAAAATCCATATTTTGCCTTGGAGCATGATACTCAGTTTTACTGGGTAGGTGATTCTTGGTTTTAATCCTAGCTCCATTGACCTCCGGAATATTGTATTCCAAGCCCTTCGGTCCCTTAATGTGGAAGCTGCCAGATCCTGTGTTATCCTGATTGTTTTTCCACAATACTCAAATTGTTTCTTTCTGGCTGCTTGAAGTATTTTCTCCTTGACCTGGGAGCTCTGGAATTTGGCGACAATATTCCTAGGAGTTTTCTTTTTGGGATCTATTTGAGGAGGCAATCAGTGGATTCTTTCAGTTCCTATTTTACCCTCTGGCTCTAGAATATCAGGGCAGTTCTCCTTGATAATTTCTTGAAAGATGATATCTAGGCTCTTTTTTTGATCATGGCTTTCAGGTAGTCCAATAATTTTTAAATTATCTCTCCTGGATCTATTTTCTAGGTCAGTTCTTTTTCCAATGAGATATTTCGCACTGTCTTCCACTTTTTCATTCTTTTGGTTCTGTTTTATAGTATCTTGATTTCTCATAAAGTCACTAGCTTCAACTTGTTCCAATCTCATTTTTAAGGTAGTATTTTCTTCAGTGGTCCGTTGGACCTCCTTTTCCATTTGGCTAATTCTGCCTTTCAAGGCATTCTTCTCCTCATTGGCTTTTTGGAGCTCTTTTGCCATTTGAGTTAGTCTATTTTTTAAAGTGTTGTTTTCTTCAATATTTTTTTCAGTATTTTTTTGGGTCTCCTTTTAGCAAGTCATTGACTTGTTTTTCATGGTTTTCTCGCATCATTCTCATTTCTCTTCCCAATTTTTACTCTACTTCTCTAACTTGCTTTTCCAAATCCTTTTTGAGCTCTTCCATGGCCTGAGACCAGTTCATATTTTTCTTGGAGGCTTTTGGTATAGGCTCTTTGACTTTGTTGACTTCTTTAGGCTGTATGTTTTGGTCTTCTTTGTCACCAAAGAAAGATTCCAAAGTCTGAGACTGAATCTGGGTGCGTTTTTGCTGCCTGGCCATGTTCCCAGCCAACTCATTTGACCCTTGAGTTTTTCGCTGGGGTATGACTGCTTGTAGAGCAAAGAGTACTTTGTTCCAAGCTTGAGGGGATGCACTGTTGATTTCAGAGCTATTTCTATACAGCCAGCTCTGCCACACCAGCACTCCTCCTTCCTCAAGAACCACCAAACCGGACCTGACGCAAATCTTAAGCAGGCTCTTCACTCCTGCTCTGATCCGCCACTTTAATTCCTCCCACCACGTGGGCCTGGGGCCGAAAGTAACTGCAGCTGTAGTTCTGTAGCTGCACCTCCCCCGCTGCCCCTGGGGCAGTGGCCTAACCACAAACTCTGTCCCCCGCAGTTTTTCCCACTAACCTTCTCTGTTGTCTTTGGTGTTTGTGGGTTAAGAAGTCTGGTAACTGACACAGCTCACTGATTCAGGGCGCTAGGGCCTGTTCCAGCCTGCTGCTGGTCTGGTTGGTCCTGTCGCTGCCCATGCTGAGCTCCACTCCCCTCTGCTCCGTGCGTGATAGACCTCATCCAGCTACCATCCAGGCTGTCCTGGGCTGGAGACCTGCTTCCCTCTGCTATTTTGTCGGTTCTGCAGCTCTAGAACGTTTTCAGAGCCGTTTTTTCTAGTTTTTTGGAGGGACCTGGCGGGGAGCTCACACAAGTCCCTGCTTTTCAGCCGCCATCTTCCTCCATGAACTTTTCTTAGAAGTATTAACTGCTTCTTTTGAGCTATCTACTCCAGCCTCTTCCTTGGGCCTGTAAGTTCAACTGTCACCAAACTTACTGTCAGAAAAGTATCTTAGTTCCTAAACAATAGCCATGCCCTCTAGCTGAGATAAACATCACCGGGGTTCTACTTCCTCATACAGAAAAGGGACTGACACACAATGTGGTAAAGAAACAGAGCTCTGTCTGCCCAGATGCCTGTGCTGGTTACATAATTCTGGAAGATCACTGACCTTTGTACCACTTCTCCCAACAATGCACCACAGCCTGGTCTCATCCTCTGCCCTCTCTACATTAAAAAAAAAAAAAAAACACAGCTCATCATTTAAATATTTAAATCCCTCCACAACCTGACTCCTACTTACCCTTCCATTCTTATTTCATATGAATTCATTTTTATTCATTCTCAATTTCCTCTCTTCCAGGCAAACATACCTGATAGCTGTTCTGCATCTGATATTCCTGTCACTTTACCTTTGGCATAAAGGATCCCCCCATATCCTGAACATACTTATTCTCTCCTCACTTTCTCACCAAATACCAAGCTTCCTTCAGAACATATAGTTTTAGTGCCAACTATAGGAGACCTTTCCTGATCCCTGCAACCATTAGCACTCCCTCCTTCTCAAAATTATTTTTAAATATTTTGTACTGATGTCCATATTACATGTTGCATCCTCCCAAGAAAATGCAAGATTCTTGAAGGAAGGGACTGTTTGTTACATTGTCGTCTCTGTATCCCTAGTGCCTTGCAAACAGCAAGCACTTAATACATGTTTATTGAGTGTAATTTCTTCTTCCTGCCCCTCCTTCTGCCTTAAGCTACTTCAGTTTCTGTCACCACCTTAACAGTGTTATATTTATAACCTTGGATTAACCTTCTTAAGGTGTGGGACCATTTTTTGTTCTTGTCTTTTTATTCCCAGGGCCTAACACAATGATTTGCACGCAGGAGTTTTCAAAATGTTGCCTGAATTGAATTGACTCTTCCCTCTCTCCCTCACCTGTCATATTCAATTAGTTTCCATATTCTGTCAATTCTATTTGCAGGACATCTGTTTCCCCTCTCTTCCCACTGCCAACACCCTAGTACAGGCCTTCATTACCACCTAGCTTAACTACTATAATAGTGTAAGCTTCTCACTGCCATGTTTCTCCCCCTCCAATCTGTTCTCATACCAGAATATTTCTTCTGCGTAAAGTCACATCAATCTTGTGATTCCTGACTGCTTCTCGTATAAGTTCAAACTCCTCTTCCTAGCATACAGGACCCTCCATTAACCTAATGCCAGGAATTATTTCTTAACTCATTTCATATCTCTGCCCTCTCCACTCTAGGTTTCGGTAAAATTGGCTTTCTTCTCCCAAAGAGACTATACTTTCTCCTACTTGTGTTCATGCTATTTGCCTATACCTAAAATAGTCTTAATTTGCCTGCTGAATTCCTCCCTATCCTTTAAAGTCAAAATCAAATGCCAGCTCTCCCATGAAGCCTTTCTTGATGGCAATGCCTTTCCTCCTTGATTCCTATACAGTATCTGATTTTGAAACTGTTTATTACATCACTGTGTATAATATGTGAGTAGGATGTGTGTATATATGCATATACACATATACACACACGTCACTACAAGATCAAGGACTAACAAGAAAGCTAAAAAAGCGGGGAGGGATTCTAGCTACTGTCAAAAGTAAACTTGAAATTGCTGAATATGGAGCAAGATGAAGTTAAAAGAGGACTTCTATGTATTATTTTTTATAATATAGAGTAACTCCTCTTAGACTGTGACCTCTATGTGAGAAAGAACTGAGTCTTAACTTTCTCTTGGTAACTAATATGGTGTTCTGCACATAGTAGTTATTTAAATTTTTATTCACTAGAAGAATGAAGAAAACGTTACAAGATAAGACACATCATAATTGGAAAATAAAGTTTCAGCCAGAGACAAGTGGCAGAATAAGGAACTATGGAAAAGTTCCTATATGTAGGTGAGTTTGTTTTCCATAAAATGAGCCTTCTATAAAGGATGATAAAAAAGCTTAATGGAAGCAAAGAGTGAACTATGGAAGAAAGCAAAGCAGGGGATTGGGAGAAAGAGAGTGGTACAATCTCACTCCTTTCCTCCTAAGGGAACTTCAGTCATGGGTAGAAATTATACAGGGATGAAAGAAGGAAGTTAGAAATTAAAATATAATTAGAAGACAGAATATTGGGGTAAAGGCATGATGGTAAACAGTTATAAGCTTGTGTTACAGATGCTATTAACTGGTCAATTTCAGACCAGTATGGTATATGTGGAATGGGAGATGAAGCCAGACTAGTCCCTCATGAGCCAGGCCTAGACAAAGGACAGCCCTCTTCATACCATGTCATTTGGATTTCAACCACCATCTCTCTCTCTCTCCCATGGGAAGCCTGGACTCTGGGATGGTAGGCTCTGATAGCCAGATGGGTTTCTTTCAAATTTTCAATTCCAAACCAGGCCTCCATTTTACAACCATGCTGCATTTTCCCAAATTCTAGATCTCTTTTATGTGCTGCTTCTGTCTGTAGAGCTAGCACCTAGGCAGTGCCTGGAATATAGTAAGTATTTAATAAATTTATTTCATTCTTCCTCTTCCTCTCCTTATTTCCACTGGAAAGGGTCTTTAAAGGTAGATCTAGTCCAATTCTCTCATTTTCCAGATGAAGAAAATGAGGTTCACGGAGATTATGTGACCCAAAGTCACTGAAGCAGCAATCATCAGATGAGGGATTTGAACCCAGGTCCTTCGCCTACAGTGTCATGGCTCTTTACACCTTAGCATGTTGCTGCCCCAGATAACTAACAAAGAGAAAGAGAGGAGACCATATACACCAAAGTATTTATAGGAGTGTATTTGCAGTAGCAAAGAACTGGAAACAAAGTAGGTGCCCATCAATTTGGGAATAACCAAATTGAGGCTTATGACTTCAATCAACTGAAAACGTTCTGTCCAAAATTACTAGTGATCTTTTAACTGCCATATCCAGTAGTGTTTTCTCAGCCTTCATCCTTCTTGACCTTTCTGCAGCATTTTATCTTACTGACCCTCCTCCTCAATACTCTTATTTTCTCTGTCTCTAGTGAAGGTCAAATGAATTAACATATAAACTATATTTATTAAATTTATTATATCTCTCTCTCTCTCCTACCCTTCTTTTATTTTCTCCTAACTACTGTTCTGTATCTCTTCTGCCCTTTATAGCTAAACTCCTCAAAAAGGCCATCTACAATAGGCAACTCCACTTTCCCTCTTCTTAAACCCTTACAATCAGACTTTAGACCTTATCATTCCACTGAAACCATTGTTAATGATCTCTTAGTTGCCAAATCCAATGGCCTTTTCTCAATTCTCATTCTCCTTGACCCCACTGCAGCCTTTGACACCACTGGTCACTCTACTCCTTGATTCTCTCTTCTTTCTAGGTTTTCAGGACACCAATGTTTGTTTCTCCTACTTCTTTGACTGCTCCTTCTGTCTCCTTTGTTGCGTCCTCTTCCAGAGCACACCTTCTAACTGTAGGTGTCCTTCAGGGTTCTATGCTCTGCCTCTCCTCTTCTTCCTCCTATACTACTTCATTTGATAATCTCATTTGCTCCCATGGATTTAATTACTATCTATGATGATGATTCTCATCTACCTCTTGCCCCAGTCTCTCTGCTGGACCTCCAATCTCATATCTCCAATCACCTTTCAGAAACCTCAAATTGGATGTCTAGTAGACATCTAAAACTCAAAATGTTCAAAACAGAACTCATTTTCTTTCCCCCTAGAGCCTCCCCACCTCCTCCTATTACTGCAGAGGGCAACACCACCCTCCCAGTCCCTCAGGTTTGTAACCTAAAGGTCATCCCAGACTATCTTTCACCCACCATATCCAAGCTGCTGCCAAAGTCTGTTAATTTCACCACTGCAAGATTTCTGGAATACTTCACCTCCTTCTCTCCTCTGACACCACCACCACCCTGGTACAGGTCCTTATCATCTCATGCCTGGATAGTCTGTTCGTGGGTCTGCCTGCCTCAAGTCTCTCCTCATTCTATTCCATCTTTCCTTCAGCTACTAAAATGAAGATTTGATCATGTCACACACTGTAATGCCAATCACAGCAGCATACCTGAGGACTGCTGCTGCGAATAATTTCAAGGGTCTAATTGCATAGTATAATGAACTCTCTATTCATCAAATAAAGCAAAAATTCATAAGAACATCCTCTTATATAGATACATATACATATACATATATTTTTATATATCACTCAATATGTCATATGGCACATAGCATATACCACTGCATTCAGCATTCCCCAAAACACTTGTTTACACAGCAGGGGGTCCCAAGCTAGAGCTTTCCCTAGCACAATGCATCCTTAAGGGGCAGAAGAAAATATCACACCATCCACCTCTAGGGTTCAGTAAGAACATCACACTACACCACATATATCACTGCATCCCCAAAGTCAAAGGGTCCCAGATTAGCATTTTCCCTAGCACAACACTTCCTTAAGAAGGAGAAGAAAATACCACACCATCCACCCCTAGGTTACAGTAAGAACAATCTCCTTAATACCAAGTGTCCAAGTACTCTCTCATCTTGACTTCCAAGTCCCATGGCTCTTCCTCTGTAGGTTGATAGGCAGCTCTCCAGGTCTCAGCTCACAGGGACTGCTCCACTCCAAGCTCTCCCTGCTCCTGCCCAACAGCAGGTTCCAGGGGCTCCTACCAGCAGCTTCTGCCCCTGAGAAAACAAATCTTAACAGGGCAACAACACACACTACCAGCATCACCATCTCAATTCACCTCTAAAGTCCAAAGGCTCTGTTAACAGCTTAGTTCACTTTAACAACTCTCAAAAGGGTCTTAAGCTAAGCCTCTTTCCCATGGGCAGGTCTCTGCCCTACAGATCCACTCGCCTTCAAAGTTCAGAGGTTCCAGCAAGTCCCTGCCATCAAAGGTCTCCTCCCAGATCAAAGCTCAAAGTTCATCCTTCGTCTCTTCATTCTCTTCTCAATGCTGACAGCTCTCTCGATGCTAGCTCTTTCAATGTCTGCTTTCTCACACTCTGGGCTCTCTTTATAGACAGTTCCAGTCGGCATCTGACTGGCTAGAGCCCACATGCGCATCTGAATGGCTCAATGCAGAACCATATGAGGCTGAGGCTGGGAAACTGAACAACACAAACAGAAAAAAAAGCAAAAAATCCCTCTTTGCTTTCCCTTACACACACCCCCACTCAATAAACTCCAACTGCCTCCAGGATCAAATACAAAATGCTCTTAGCATTCAAAGCCCCTCCTAACTTAGCACCCCTTCCTTACCTTTCTAGTCTTCTTACACCTTACTCCATCACTGGCTGTTCCACAAACCAAACACTCCATCTCTTAGCTTTCAGCATTTTCTCTGGCTGCCCCCAATTCTTGGAACACTCTCCCTCCACTACTCAGACTACTAACCTCCCTGGCTATCTTTAATTCACAACCAAAAATCCCACTTTCTACAGGAGGTATTCCCCAATCCCTCTTAATCTGAGTGATTTCCCCCTATTAATTATTTCCTATTTATTCTGTATATAACTTGCTTTGTTTACATTTGTTTGCATATTGTTTCTCCCATTAGATGGTGAGCTCCTTGTGGGTAAGGACTGTTCTTTTGCTCTTTGTATCCTCAGTACTTAGCAGTGTTAGAGTAAGCACTTAAGAAAATCTACAGATTGATTCTCTATACAATCTCTTGAGGACCTCACTGGTTCCCATGAAATCAGTTATCATCTCTATGCAGATGACTCCTAGATCTATATGTCAAGGCTTATTCTCATTCCTATACTCCAGTTCCAATTCACCAAGTTCAAAACTCAACATTTTGAACAGCATTTGGACAGCAATGTTTGTTGACATTTGGAAAGCAGAGTCAGGCAATAGTAGGAATTTTTTTAATGCTTGTTAATTGATTTCAAACTCAAATTAAAAAAAAACTTATCTTTTACCCCAAATTTCACTCTGTCAAGAAAGAAGGTTGGGGTGGGTAGGCCTCCTTGGACTTGAGGGGACCAAGTCTGGCTGAAGGTTACTGGAAGTCCAAAGTGAGTTGGAAACCCTTGGGAATTGGCCACCTGTATCTAGCCAGACACCCAGATTAACAACACCACATACAATCTGCTGGCAAGTCTTATTCATTCTGTCTCCACAATATATGTAATGCCTGTCTAAAGGCCACTTTGTAAGCCAGAGCTTACAATCTTAGGAACCCTAGGAAGGCCTAGGTTCCAATCTTACAGATGTTTACTGTGTGGCCACAGGCAAATAACTTAACCTCTCTGGATCTCAGTTTCCTCATCTATAAAATTAGGGAATTAAGGCTCAATGGCTTCTAAGGTTCCCTTCTGGCTGTAAATCTATGATTCTATGGCCCCTTCTCTCTACTCACATAACAACATCACTTCTTTCCTGGACTACCACAATAGCCTCAACTAGTATCCTACTACAATAGCTTCAACTCGTATCCCTACCTCAAGATTCTTCCTTTCAATTCTAAAATACAAATCTAAAATACAAATGTTACTATAATCAATGAACTCTAGTGTATTCATTTTTCCTCTAGAATAAAATAAAAATTTCTCTGGCATTTAAATTCTTCCCCGCTTCCCACCTCCAATTTTCAGCTTTCTTTGCTGTGTTTTCTTCTTCCATTAGACTTCTGACTCCTTGACAGCAGGGACAGGTCTTTCTTTTTCAGTTGACCCAGCAGTCCCTGAAAGCAGTTAAAAATTTAACAAATTATCTAAAACAATTATTAAATTTGGGGGGGAAGGAGGGGAGGCAGGAAGAATCCCTACAAGGAAATCTCTGAAGATAAACTCAGTTTTACAAATAGAATTCCAGATAAGAGAATGTGATGGGTTACAAGAACTCCAACAACAGGCAAAAACTCTAACAATAGGTATAAGAAATAAGTTTTTCAAAGAAAATAATAACAATAATAATAATAAAAGGAATAAATGTTATTTTCATTAGAAAAACTCCAAAGATACAAGAAATCAAATGATACAAAAATCACAACATAAAACTAACCTAGAAAACAGCTTAGGAAAGATAACCTAAATCATAAAACCATGATGCAACAAATATCTGAATACTATATTCCATAAATTTCTTTAAAAATTGTCCAGAAGTAGCAAAAGGGTCAAAGGAAAAATCAACAGAATTCATAGGGCAACACTAAAGAAACTCAACATTTAACTGACTCTAAGATGTGCTTGATAAGCTACACATTTGCCTAAATCAAAAAGAAAATATTGGAAACCACTAGGAAAAAAGGGTCATAACAAGGATCTCCAGTCATAATCAAGCAGAGTAACACATTGCAAACAAGAAAGTAAAGACTGAAATAGTAAAACCACATTGAAAGACGCATTCCTCTTTCTCATGCATGAAATAAGATGTGACAAATTGTGGAATGACCTCTGCCATATACTGGCTGGGTGACTCTAAGCAAGTAAAAGGCATATGGTTTGGTTTTTTTCAATAATAAATTCTGATATGTTTTGGTTATTTTTATGTCACCAAAACTTTCCCTTCCACCTCTCCCAACCCAGAGAGCAATGCCATGTAATATTTTTAAAGACGAAAAAAAAAAATCAGCAAAATGGATTAATACATAGAATAATTTTTAAAGTTGTGCAATGAATGTACTACACCTACGATGCTCCTACCTCTGAAAAACATGGAGTGAAGGTGCCTTCTTGTGTCATCTTTGGGGTTATGCTTATTATTCATAATTTTACAACATTCATTTTTTTATTACTTTGTGGCTATTCTTTCCAACTGCATTGTTGTAGTTGGTGTGTATATTGTTTTCCTGCTTCCATATAATTCACTCTCCATTAGTTCGTGTAAATTTTTCCAGGTTTTTCCATATTCATCGTATTAATCTTTTTATTTACAGCACAGTAATATTCTATTTTATTTATGTATCACAACTTGTTTATCCATTCCCCAAACAATGAATGGGCATCTGCTTTGTTTCTAATTATCTGCTATCACAAAAAGTGCTACTATAAATATTTTGGTGTATATGCAAACTTTCTTCTTCTCAATGGTCTCCTAGAGGTGAGGTACAAACCCAGTAGAATTTCTGAGACAAAGGGTAGGGGCATTTTAATCTATTTGCATAATTCTAAATTGTTTTCTGAAATGGCTACACAATTCCAAATTGTTCTCTGAAATGGCAATACTAATTAATTCACAGCTTCACCAAACAGCTTCACCAAATAAACTAGGGGGACATGTGTTTTTCAGTGTATCAAACATGTTTCAATTTTTACTTTTGCCAGATTGATCCCCTAGAACCAAATCAGAGAAATAATAATTACATTAAAGAAAGAGAAAGTAATAACACAATGTATCAAAGTATATAGGATGTAGTTAAAGCAGTCTTTAGGAGAAATTTACTTCTCAACAACTCTCTAAACAAAAGACAAGAGGAATTAGAAGACAGATTAATGAATTCAACATAAGGTTACCAAAACTAGTAATTCAACCAATTTTTATTCTAAAACAAAAACAAAAGTATAAATTATTTTTAAAATTTAAGCAATATAAAGAATGAAAACAAAGACTGTTGAGATTACAAATAATAAGCTTTTTCCCCCCTAAAACTCAAACCAGGGAGAAAAGACAAAGAAAACAGTATCACTAATATTAATGCAAAAATATTAAATGTTAGCAAAGAAGCTCATCTTTAAAATTAGTCACCAAATAGTTTCAGAGAAGAATATTTAATGTCAGAAAAAACTATGAGCAACATTTTTGTTGTTGAGTTTTTTTGTTCAACTGTTTGTGAGCCCATTTGAGGTTTTCTCAGCAAAAATACTAGAGTGATTTGCCATTTTCTTTCTTTAGCTCATCTTACAGAGGAGGAACTGAGGTAAACAGGATTAAGTGACCTGTCCAAAACTAGGAAGTGTCTGAAGTCAAATTTTAAATCCATTCTTCCGGACTCCAGGCCTACCACTCTATACCACCTAACTATCCCAATCAGCATCACAAACAATATTAATGATAAAAATAAAAGACTTATGCTTATACAAAAAAGAAAAGTCCTTGATCTGGCAGATCTAAAAATAAACTAAAAAGTGGTAAGTAACAACCATCTGATACTAGATTCTAAAAAATAGAGAAGTAGACCAGTGGAATAGACTAGATAGCAAGCTATAAAAACAAAACAAAGCAATCTAGGGTTCAATATCATTAAGAAATAAAACTGCTTACAAATAGGTCCCTATATCTGGGAAGAACCACTAGGAAAAGCAGAAAGCATCTTGAGGAAAAATAGGTTTATGTCAGTATCTTCTACCACAACAAATTTCAAGTGGATAAACAATCTAAATATTAAGATGTCACATTATTAAAAAAACTAGAAGAGAATGTAAAGGTTCATATTTCACACAGGTATAGAAGGTATTCATAACTATATGAGATATAAAGAACTACAAAAGATAAAATTGATGGTTTCTTTCCCCATCTCCCACCCCGCCCAAAATCAATGCAGCTGGAATCAGAAAAAATATATTGAGGAAATATCTTTGTATCAAATGTCTCCAGCAAAAGTCTAACATGGAATACCCTAAAGAGATTTGACACAATTTATAAGATCAAGAGTTAGATTTCCAATAAACAAATGGTAGTAGAATAAAGTCACCTGAAAGAAGTACAGTAACTAATAATCAAAAAATAAAAATTAAAACAACCATGAGACATTACTTCATATCCTTAAATAAGCAAAGATGCTAAAAAATGGATTGCCAGTATAACCATAAGAAGTGAGAAATGCTAATTTACTGTGGGTTGAAGCTGTGAATTGGTTGAACTGTTCTGGAAATCAATCTGGAATTATGGGTCCAGAAAATTGAAAAAATTTTGTAATTCCACAGTAATGTAAAAGTTACTAAATTGTTCATACCCTTTGACTTAGAGATCGAAGTACTAGCCACTCTATCCCAAAGAGGTTATTGACAGCAAGACCTACGTGTACAAAAAATTTTAAACTAAAAACAAAATATGTGCCCAATGACTGGCGAATGTCTAAATAAATTATGGTGTGAATATAACAGAATATTAATATACCATAAGCAATTTCTATAATTAATTCTGCTAAATGAGATCTGATCTTCCGGGTAAACTGACTGGGGCCAGCACTCAATATTTCATTTTCAACGTAATCGAGCGTCTGATATATTTTTAATTATGACTATACTCTCTTCAAGGAATCAGTGCCTATAACTTCCTAACTTGAATAAGATTTTGGAAATTTAATGTAGCATAAATAAAAGAAACAACAGCATAATCAAAGTATTTTCTATTTCCCACTGAACAAGTAGGATTTTTTTTTTTTAATCTTAGTGTTTGGTAGCACATGGTAGAATAACTAAGTAGTCAAAATATCATTTGTGGACTTGTCAAGAAGAAAGATTACGTTTTGGGGGGCAAAAAAGTGATTTTTATACATCTTCCTCATCCTAGGCCAGTTATTGGTTCTTTTGTTGTAAGAAGCTTAGTGAGTACTCAAGTGCTAAGTCAAGGAGAGGGAAATATAACCACTGATATTTAAAGGAAGCTTTAAAGTTTGCAAAGTATTTTACATAAACTAGCTCATTTGAGCCTCAAAACAACACTGTGAAGCAAGTACAAAAATTATTACTCCTATTTTACAGATGAGAAAAACAGGGTCAGAGTGACAAGTGTCTTGGTGACTTGCCTGTGATCACCCAGCAAATAATAACAGAGATGGGATTTGAATTTATTCTCCAATTCTCAAGCCAAGATTATGATTCTTTCTTGCAGAGTGTTAGGTAGATATTTAAAAGTCAACTTGTATGAAGTTCAGATATTAAGACCTAAATAATCTGTACACACTGAAATCTGAATCATGGGTTAATTTAAGTTCTATTGATGATTAAATAGTTAACATTTTATCTTTTCTGAATACTTTTTAGATTTAAAAAAATATATACGGAAAGTGTCTGAAGTCAAATTTGAACTCAATTCTTCCTGACTCTAGGCCTGGCATTCTATCTACTATACCACCTAACTGCCCCAATCAGCATCATAAACAATATTAATAACAAAAATAAAAGCCTCATGCTTATATAAAAAAGAAAAGGCCTTGATCTGGCTTTACCAGATCTAAAAATAATGTATAAAGTGGTAACACAACTATCTATATTTCTCACACACACACACACACATACACATACATATATATATATATATATAATATATATATATATATATATTCTTTCTCTATTCAATAATAATATAAAAAGGTCCATCTAAAACAGAGCTGGTTTTCCTCTCTCTATTCCTGACACTGAGTAATAATATAGGTAGCAAAACTCATAAAAATGTAAAACCATACCTGAGCCTTACCTAAAATTTAGCCACCAGATCTTTTCTGTTTGAATATCTTAATTATGCTCTAGATAATATTATTAGGACACACAGTATTAAGCCACAGTATTATAGGTGAAAGATGACAAAGCACAAAACCATTTTCATTCAAACTTAAAAGCCAAGGTATGAGAAATAAACTATCATTCACTTAAAAGGACATAAAATATTATTTAATGATGAATTCTCTTGTGCCATCCTAAACTATACCCACATAAACTAAGTTCTGAGAAAATGTAAATGCCTAAGCTATGATTTGTAAAATAATCTCATTTAAACCAGAAATCTTTCCCCCAAAATATTATAAAATATTTTTATACGTACATGTTTTTTCCCTCATAATCTTTTTGAAAGCAGGGACTGTTTTTATTTTGTCTTTGTATCCCCAGCACTTAGTATGATGCCTGTCACATAATAGATGCTTAATAAATGCTTAGTGATCAACTAAAAACTTTTGGACTAGATTGCAGGTAGTGGTGACAGTAATACTGGTTTTCTTGATGGAAATGTGAGAAACCAGGTTTTGGGGATGAAATTTTTATGTAATTAAGACAATGCCTTAAATTTATACATTATCTTCCTGTAAGAAAAGATAGTATGGTATCTAGTTTTGCTCCCACAAAAGCTATCCGTATAGCTGAGTTAACATTTATTTGTCAAGACAATGGCCATCTTGGTGTCAGGGAAACTAGAGAGGCCAAACCAGTTGAACCAGTTCAAGCTAATCATGTCAGTTCAAGGGTCTGGTCTTGGTCAAGGGTCCAGGCCTACTGATTTGCATAATTTGCATATGTTAAAGAGGGAAGGTAGGGGAAATAAAGAATGTAGATTAATCCTAACTCAGACAAGGAAGATAGAACTAATTAACTTCATTTCTGCTTCTGTATCCTTATTATCCTACTTATATAAACTGTAAACCTAAGAAAACTACGTAAAAAGTAAAGAATGTAAACTAACCATAACTCAAACAGGAATGGAGGTGATGGTTACACTCACCCCTGCTGCTATATCAGTGTGAGTGTTCCTAGTAAGCACTGCACCCTCTGTCTCAAGGAGTGTAATAAATGCCTTCCTCTGCCCACTCTGGTCCTGAGTTCTTTGGGTGAGAAGGGGCAAATCACATGGATCTTCCTAAGGTTATGCTACCAGGAAAGCAATGAGCTGCGGAAGCACATCACAGGCTAATTTCCTGACCCTGCCTTGGGGAGTCCTGTGATTCCCTACCGTGGTGTTAAGAGGGCTACCACTTGGGATTTTCCTGGGGAACCCTGTGGTCTGCACAGCCTTCTTAAGGGGCCAACACTTGGGTCTTCAGGCCCCGTCTCAGGAGCCTTGTGATCTTACCACCATTCTAAGGGGCCATCACTTGGGTCCTCCTTAGGGTCTGACCCTAGGAAGCCTTGTGATCCCCACAGATAAAGGGGGGCTACCACTTGGTTTTCCTCTGGGAGTCCTGTGGTCTGCACAGTCTTCCTTAGGGATTATCACAGCGTTCTTCCTCAGGACTTTGGCCCTGCCTAGGAAGTCCAGTGATCCCCAAAACCTGGTTTCTCACATTTCCACCAGTGTTACTGTCACCACTACCTGCAATCTAGTCCAAAAGTTTTTAGTTGATCCCTAAGCATTTATTAAGCATCTATTATGTGACAGGCATCATACTAAGTGCTGGGGATACAAAGACAAAATCAAAACAGTCCCTGCTTTCAAAAAGATTATGAGGGAGAAAACATGTACATATAAAAAACATTTTTAAAAGGTAACTTTAAAGTGGGTTGGTAGTCTCAGATAACTAAAAGAAATTAAAGGAAAACTGGCTACATAAAAATAAATAGAAAGCTAAATGGAGGGGAGGGAGAGTCCAATCATTTGAAAGAGGGGAGAATAGAAAGAGAAGGGAAGAAAGGAGTCAAAGACTTTTACAAACATCTCATTTGATCCTCAGAAAAACCCGGTGAGATTGGTGTCATTATAACCCCCAGTTGAGGAAACTAAGGCAAATAGAGATGACTTGCTCAAGGAGCTAGTAAATGTCTGAGGTGGGATCTGAACTTGTCTTCGTTGATTCTAATCCCAGGGTTCCTCAGCACCACCTCCGAAAATAACTATTTATTTGAAAATAACTGCCAAAATAACTTACATAACCTTAACAATCACAATACCTAGCAACTTTGTAACTAATAATAAATGTAGAAGCTAAAATCTGATGTCAATTGGAGACATTTTTACATGTTTTCTATATTTTTTTTGAATGTTGGTACTTGGATGATTTATGTTAAAAGTCTGCAAATGTACCAATAAACGTACTTATAAGGATCAGACCTATATAAGTATGCAATCGTCTAGCTAGAGAGCAAAGAAAACTTAATTCTCAGCAATAACAATCTTTCCAGTACTACACACCTACCTCCAACAATCACTTGTTACAAGGCCGTGGATTGACCAAACTATTCAGAAATTTTATGTGGTTGTTCTGTTGTTTCAGTTGTGTCTGACTCTTCTTGACCCCATTCCTATGAAAAATTATCTGATGGTTTCAAAGTCTTTAAGGCAGATGTGAAGAAAAAGGAATTTGATCTATATGGAAACTATAGAAATCTTCCACTTGCATTATAAGTGGTTAAAACTTAATTGCTACATTAACTTAAAGACCTTAGTTACAGAATTTTAGCTAGTAAAATGCAAATTAACTGTTAAATCATCTCTCCTACCCTGAACATTCCTTCCCCTGGCTCAACAGGTAAAGAATTTATGGAATTTAGGTCTTCAGGTTCTACTTAAGCACTGTGGCTAAACTATCCAAATAGTCAACTTGCCAAGGTGGTATTGTTTGTTAATTGCCCAGGCTACCCTAGACAATTACAATTTCCTGTGCCTATCCTGTCCCAAACTAGTCTACTTCATTACTGTGTTCTCTAATAATGGACAAGGGACAAAGAAAAGGAGGTAAAAGTCTAATTTTCCTACTTTATAAACTGGTTATTAATAATAACACGTAAAAGATAGGGTCAGGAATGTGGTTAAAACCACAATCCAAATAAAGCTTCCAGATTACTTGTGGATTTCTTTTTAATCCATGTAATCCCTCTCTGTAGAGTATTCACTATCAGATTTCTCTTGAAGAAATTTTGCCAGGTGGTCGACAAATCAGGCTGAGCCCCAGAAGCTAGTTAATAGTGGTGGCATAATACTGGTCCAAAGCAAAAGCCTTCCTTCTAAGTTCTTCCACCTGAGTCCCACACACACACCACCCTCCACAATTACTTCTCCTTAAAAGTTAGTTGTCCTATATCCCAATATTGTTCTCAGAGCCAGCTGTCAATTAATCTTTGCTAAAGTGTTAAATAATGACCATGATTTTAGGTCATAGGCTTAAACTGTGAGTTTTATCATAGGTTCCATTGGGTGGAATGAGGTACAAGCATGTAACCTGTATTTCCCTCCAAGAAAGGTATATATGAACATTGAACACTGTGCCTATTTGTTACCCCCACTATTTGCTTTTTTTTTCCTGAGGACAAATGGGAAGAAAAGAAAAGAAACAAGCAAGTTCTAAGTAAATCAGGCGTGAAGTACCTGCTAAACTTTACCTCTATGCTATGTTCCTCTAATATTAACCCTCCCAAGACCACAGGTCCTGCTTCTGGCCTAGCCCTCAGGAGCCATCATCCCAGGAAATAACTTCTGGGAAGAAGGGCCTAGCTATGCTGACCCAAATGCCATAAACACAGGGCAGGCAAGTCAGCCTAGCTAAAGATATAAGACACTCAGAGAGAGATGAGAGGTAGCACAAGCCAGGCAAAGTAGTCCTTGACCACCATGTCCCCTCAGATCCTGATGGAGATAGCACAGGACCCTGAGCCCAAGAATCTTGGGAACAACAATGCTTCCGGTACAGAGCTTCCCAGCCAGAATCCTAGGAAGCAACGTTTGTGGAAATGTAGCCTCACAACAGTTGCTACAGCCACACAGAAAAGACCCAGCAAAGTTCTTGTCACACAAGTCCTTGGTGCTCTCGAATTGCTCAACATCAGAAACAGCTATCATTTTATCAATGGAAATGACATTAGAGACATTAACATCTACCCCGTGACTTTCCCATCTGACTTACAGCTTAAACCTTCTATTTTGTATTGTCTCCATTAAAATGAGTTCCTTGAGAATTTTCAGTCAGTTCAGTCGAGTCCAACTCTCTGGAACTCCATTTGGGATTTTCTTGGCAAAGACAGTGGTTTGCCATTTCCTTCTCTAGCTCATCTTACAGATGAGGAACTAAGGCCAACAGAGTTAAGTGACTTGCCCAGGGTCACATAGCTAGTAAGTATCTAAGGCTGGATGTTTCACTCAGGTCTTCCTCACTCCAGGCTAGCACTCTATTCACTGTGCCACCTAGCTGCCCTTACTTGAGAATAGGAACTGTCTTTTCTGTTTGTATCCCCAGCATTTAGCACAGTGCTTTGCACATACTTTATTCATTCATTTATTTAAAGAATTATAAATTGTCAGCAGCCTCAACTCTGAAAACTCATGGTCAACCAATTCATCCTCCACACCCCCAAATTCGGGTAAATTTACATAGAAGTTTACCCCCAGCGTAAGGTAGTAGGGGAGAAAAGCACTGATTTTAGAGTAAGACCTGAATTTTATCTGGCCTCTGTATCTTACTAGGGTGGATCCTAACAAAAGTCAATTAACCTTCCTAAGCCTCAGTTACCTTACCTTTACTACATCACTGGGTGGTTATAATAAAATGTATAAATGCACAGTATTATTGTTATTATGATCAAAGTGGTGGAGGCAGGGGTAAGTTATTTTTATATATTTTGTTTGGTATGTTGTAATGTTTGGAGGAAGCAAGGTTAACGTTAACATGAAAAATGTGAATGGAACCCTAATCCCTAAAGGTTATATAAAAGTAACTGATACTACTACTAACAATTACTCCTCACCTTTATAAGCACACCTTGTTTTATTATGCTTTGCTCTGTTGTGCTTCATGGACATTGAGTTTTGTTTTGTTTTGTTTTTACAAAATGAAGGTTTGTGGCAACCCTGCTTCAAGCAAGTCTATTGGTGTCATTTTTCCAACAGCATGTGATCACATGGTGTCTGCCAAATTTTGGTAATTCTCACAATATTTCTAACTTTTTCATTATTATGGTATCTTTGATGTTACTATTGTAACGATTTTGGGGTACCAAAAACACTCCCATGTGAGATAGCAAACTTAATCATAAATGTTGTGCTCAGACTGCTAAACCAACTGGCTGTTCCCCATCTTTCTCCCTCTCCTTGGGCATCCCTATTCTCTGAGACACAACAATATTGAAATTAGGCCAATTAGTAGCCCTGCAATGGTCTCTAAGTGTTCAAGTAAAAGGAAGAGTTAACTGATGCAGCAAACTTTAGTTGTCTTATTTTAAGAAACTGCCACAGCCACCCCAACCTTCAGCAATCACCACCCTGATGAGTAAACAGCCATCAACATCAAGGCAAGACCCTCCACCAGCAAAACGATTATGACTCACTGAAGGTTCAGATGATGGTTAGAATTTTTTAGCAATAAAATTAATTTTTAATTTGACATAATACTATTGTGAACTTAACAGAATACAGTAGAAATGTAACTTTTATATGCACCAGGAAACCAAAATTTCGTGTGACTTGCTTTACTGAGATATTCATTTAATTCAGTGGTCTGCAACTGAGCTTGCAACATCTCCAACGTATGCCTGTACATTCCCTTTAAGGTTCACAAAGAATATGCAAGATTAAAACGTACTTGTAACAAAACACAACCATATTTAAGTTTATACCACATTTCCCTCTAACTGTAGTAAAATTTTATCATACAATTCAACCAATTAGGTGTGCTGTAACTAAGTGAACAGATTAGGGGAAAGGTTACTACCAAGAGTCAGAGGGAAGTCTGGGAACATGGTCTTTGATAGCAATCTTAATTGTGGGTGGTGGTAGCAGTGAAGAAGCGGGGATATCTATGAATTCTAAAGAGATAAGGTGGAGAATAAGGGATATTTCGTCATTCAGAAGCCTGGACTATTCCAATAGCTTTCTAGTCGGTCTCCTTGCTTCAGATCTCTCCCCATTCATATCCTCTACTCAGCTGCCAAAATGATCTTAAAGTGCAGGTCTAACAATGTCTGGCACTGGCTCCCTCTGTAACTCTGCCTCCCGGCTTCCTTCAAGTCTCAACCAAAATCACACCTGCTGCAAGAAGACTTTCCTTAGCCCCCTCTATGCTAGTGCCTTCCCACTGAGATTATCTCCAATTTGCCTGGTCCGTGTATATGTACATTTGCATTTTGTCTCCCATATCAGAATGTTAGCTCTTTGAGGTCAAGAGCTGTTGGCTTTTCTTTTTATCCCCAGGGCTCAGCAGAATGCTCAACTAGTAGTAAGCATTTAACAAATGCATGGTGACTTGTTTGTTGACTTAGAAGTTTCCCCCAGGGATCTAGCATATGTCTAGACTGATAATCAACAAGCTTTTATTAAACTCCTACTATGGGTCATGTGCTATTCAAAGTAAGACAATTTTTAAAAGAAAGTCACATTGAAGATTTTTGCAATAGGATTAAAACTGCAGATAAAGTGAAAATGGCCCCTGCCCTCAACAAGCATACAGTCTAAGAGAGAAATACATGTACGTCCTATGTATGTAGAACAAAACGTATACAAAAGAAATAAAAGAATTTCTGTGTGGGGGCACTAGTAGGGGCTGGGGGGGTGGAGAGGGGAACAGGAACCAATGGGCAGAGGGAGCCTCACTAGAATCACAGAATCATAATTCTAGGAAAGAGACCTGAGAAGCCATCTCTTCAAAACCCCTTCATTTTACCAGAGAGGAAACTGAGGTGGAGGGAAGTTAAGTGACTTTTCTCGGGTCCTACAGGTAATAAGCATAAAATGCAGAATTTTCCAATATCAAAGTCAGTGCTCTTTCCATTGTAATACAAGTCAGCTAAAAAGCAACAATTAAATTATTTTTAAAACATATCCTTTAAGTTATTTATCTTGCTACAAAGTTCTTTTAACTTGCCCTACAAAATTCCTTCTCACCAGGGTACTTCTACCACTCCCCGGTCACATATATAACCTATTTGCTTTCCAGGCTCTTATCCTCCCCAATCCTCGAATCATTGTCCCTAATCTCCCATAACTTTCCCCTGTGCCTCTTTCTCCTTTGCCTATGTTTTAGCCTAGTTTAGTTATATGAGGAAAGTTCAAGCCTAACAAGCTCAATGATCCTTGGTTTATAATGAATGTCTAAGGCAAAAAACCGAGAAGCATCAAAAAATTTTTCTTCACACACAGTAACAAAGATCTCAACTCCACTAAGAAGTTAGCAGTAGTCAGTTGAAAACAACTGGCCAGGACACAACTTCTAACTAAATTAGATGATTTAAGATCTTAATATCAAATTAAAATATTTTGTAATTACTTTCCAAATTCAAAGGATTTCTGTTGTGTAATAAAAACAAATATACTGCTATCTTTAAAACACAAGTACCCTTACATAGAATCCTATCAACTCAAGTAACAACAGATTAAATCATATAAGCCTCCAAATCCAGCTCTAGCCAAATTTTAATTTTTTAGAGATGATCATAATGCTACATAGCAATATAAGGTAAAGCTTGCTTAAAGCTTCCGTTTAGAATAACCAGCTAAAGCTAAAGCACTAAGACACCATTCAAGTTAAGTTTGGCAGGATATATTTTTAAAATTCAAGTTCTTCTCACCAAGTACTTTTCATTCATTAACATTTTTAGTCTGAGCATATGCACCATCTTTAAATGCACAACATAAGCAGTCTGGAATTCAGAATACATAGAGTGGGTAAAGTTGGCCTAATATAAAAAGCAGTGACATGAAACCCTGGGTCTAGAAAGAACCCTCGAAATCACTTACTCTAATGACTCATTTTAGATAGGTTAAATGACAGAATAGGAAAAAGAGTGGCAAAGCTAACACTAAAACTAGTCTCCTAAAGCCTACCTCAAATTATCTTTTAACATAAGGTTCATGTGAAGAGTTGATAATATAAAATGTTGCTTAGTCTTAAAGTCACTGTCAAGAATCTGATTATGTCAGTCAGGAACCTCTTCAATAAGAGAGAACACAACCTAACCTTTTCAGATTATGTTGACTACCTTTTAAATACTGTCATTCTATTGACCTCATATGTGTAACAAGAATCATATTTCTCGCCTTCCCAATGCGTGGCGGAAGAGAATTTGGAACTGAAAATAAAAATTTTTAAAAATTCAAAAATATATTTATGCTATACATTTTAATATGGCTCCCAAAGTTCTGTCTTTAAGAACGAAAGTAAAGTGTAGAAGATCTCCAATTAATTCTTTTTAAAATTCTTCTTCTATTTGAGAGCTGACTTTATTATTGGGAACCATTTCTAAATGATGGTATGGTGCTTCTGAAAAGTACTAAATCTAATTATGCCTTCATTGTAAACCCTGCCCATAATTATTTACAAAACCACTTGTTACTTCAAAATGTAGCAATCTAGGGAAGGAGGCCTGTTTCCATATTCTTATATGTCTATACGAAGTAACAAATGACAATAAAGAATTGTCACTTGAGATTCCACGAAATAATTTTACTTTATAAAACTGAAACATTTCAAATTTTGTGTCCCACCAGACCGAGAAGCAATCTTGAAAATATTTAACTTTGTTTTTTAACTTTCCCCCGTATTTGGACAGGTATTACAGTAAAGTTTTTCAAAGAAAGGATCATTATCTTCTGGGCCACTGAAAATAACAGGCAAACCACGCACAATGGTAAGTGTTTAACCACTCATTCAAGTGTAGCAGCAAGAAAGCACCTTAAAAATCTATTTGCCCCTCAATGTTCGTCTGCAGCCATCAATGAGCAATAGCTGCCAAATGCTTAGTCCCCTCAGCATCTCGAAGGATTAAATTTAACTCAACGATAAAAGGCAACCTGCTCTAGTCATGGGAAGTAATTGTAAAGACACAGATTTGTTTGTAAATCATCTTCACCCAAAGCAGTAAACACCACCTTTATTTTCGTTCTCTTCCCCGCCCCCATGCTCCGTCTTTACTAGCTCGGACCAGGAGCTTGCTACTGTCCCACAGAAAGGAATCCAAACATCTGGCAGCAGCTCCCAGGGAGTTTCCTCTCCACCTTTCAGGAAACTAGCCGGGGACTTGGAGCCCGGGTCGCCACCAGCCCCAGCACCTGGTACGGTTCAGACCCACCGAGCCTTTCGGACACCCCTCCGCACCCGCACCCAGGCTCCTCGGGAAGTCGCCCGAGAGACGCAGATCGTGACGTGTCTCTCCCAAACACTCCGACAAAAGCGACCGATATCGCGACATGTTTCCCACACACACATACCGCATTCCGCCTCCCCACCCGGTCGCAGGCGTCGGAGAAATGCGAACCGTCCCCTCACACACGCCCCCAGCCCACTGGGGGCCCCCGCAGGTCCCCGAGGCTGGCGGGGACGCAGGAACGGACACGGAGCCGGAGCGGCGCCTGCGAGCAGCGCGGCAGGTTGCGCCACACCGAGCCGCAGCGCCCCGGCCCGGGAGGGACCCGTTGGGGCGCCCCGGCCGAGGGGCCTCGGCCATGATCCCGCGCTGCGCCACCCCCCCGCCCATAGCACACAACACCCCACTACACAACACCTCACAACCCCGACAGATACACACACACACGTACACACACACATACACACGACGCCGCCGCCGCTGGGGGAGACCGCGCCGCCACGGCCGCATCCGGGTTCTCTCCCTCCTCCCCCCAGCAACACTCGCCTGGGGCACTCACCTGCCCCGCGCGCTCAGCAGCAGCAGCCGCCGCGGCCCCCAAGCTCTCGCGCCCCCATCCCGTCCCGGGCCAGAGCAGCCCCCCAGCGCCAGGAGCAGCCGCGCGCTACGCCAGCCGCCCGGCAACTGCCATTTCTAGCGCCGCCGCCGCGGCACCCACGGACGCGCGCGCGCGTGCCCGCGCTCACTTCCCCTTAGCCCCGCCCGCCCGCGGCCTGCCTGCCTCCCCCACTCTCTCCCTCCCTCCCCTCCCTCTCTCCCTCCCTCGCAAGAGACAGGGCGGGAGGGGGGAGTTGAAGGCTCGTAGTAGCCGAGCAGAGGCTGCGAAGAAAATGCATAAATGGCTTTCTTTGGTGTGTGTGTGTGTGTTTGTGTGTGTGTGTATGTTCCCGTTCTTCCTCTCCTGAGAAGGGTGAACTAGATGCAAAGCATCCCCCCCAACTCCTCCCCCATATTCTCTATCTCTGTCTCTCAGTCTCTCTCTGTCTCTGTCTCTCTCTCTCTGTCTCTGTCTCTCTCTCTCTCTCTCTCTCTCCCCCCCCCCTCTCTCTCTCTCTTTCTCTACTCTCTTCTTTCTCTGTCTCTCTCTTCTCTCTTTCTGTCTCTCCCCCCTCCCTTCCCCACCCCCTCTTTTTCTCTCTATTCCTCCCGCCCCCTCTTCCCCCCGCAACTCCCTTTTTCTCCTCCCCTACCCCCTCTCTCCTGTGCACTCCACTCCTTTTCCTGCTTCCCCTCCCTGGTTCTCCCTCCCCTGCCTAGTACTGGGAGAGATTTGGACATTCATAGCTGGGAGGTCAGCTCTCACCAAATGTGCACCCACCAAGCAAACTGGCCCTCTTTGCCTTCAAATGGAGATTGAGAAAAGAGTCTTTATCAAAATGATGTTGGTTCATTTTCTGATTATTTGAATTTCAAAACCAAATAACATTTTGGTCCTACTTGTTACCTTAATGACTATTTTATTTATGCAGTTTCTTCGGTTCACCAGTTTTTCAGAGTTGCTTGTTTAAATAACAACGAAAATTTCAAGTAGCCAAAGCTACAGAGGAGCTACAGGAATTTGGTTGAGCAACTTCAGTTTGTTTTCCCTTGAAAACCTTAGAGTCTAGGTTCTATTTTTATTGTATATTGAAGGAGTTTCTCATTTTACCCCTTTCCAGATAGCCAAACCCTATTGAACTCTGATGGTCTCAAAATCATTTAGTAGCATCCTTTCATTTTTACTACTTAGGGACCTGAGGCTCAGAAAGATTAAGTAATTTGCCCAAAATAAAGCAATATATCTTCCTTAGAGTATGGGGAGGACTGGACCCATACTGCTAGTTCCAACAGGGACTAGGGTCCAGGGCATAAACCACAAGCATCCTGTCCCTGCCCATAATCATTAGTATGTTTCCTGTCCTGTCTCACTCCTTCTCATCTCCCTTCAGAGGATAAACACACATATTTAGGGACATAATATACAGGGATGGAAATGGGTTTTTTTTGTTTTTTGTTTGTTTTTAGGAGGCTTTTTGCACTTTGGGTAGGGAAAGAATGTATTGGATATTAAAAAAAATCTGGAACAGACTAAGGAGTAGAAGTGAATAAAGCTTGAGGGAAAAGAACTAGGATCCCAAGAGATCCTGGCCAAGAAGGCAAGGAATAGTGGATTTTCAGAACAGGAAACAGCAGATTTCTTACCTCTGCCCAACCACCAGTGACCCAAGGCATAGGTAAAAACCCTAGGCTTCCAAGCCAAACCTAACAATAGTTTCTCCTCCTCCCCATTCCCCCAATACCAACTTCCAGTCCAGCACATGAAATGCCCTCAACATGGATCCTAAGAAGCTCCCTCCTTCCTTTCATTCAATTAGTGCTACTTGGGTAACAGCCAGGCTCTATGCAAGCCAAGATCCATCCCTAGAAGGAGAGACTGAAACTCTCAGTGAATGTTGAGGGGCCCCTCTCATGACTTAGGAGGCTAATGGAGAAGTAAGGCAGCAAGGACTGTCAGAAAAATACAAACGCTAGGGAAGAAGACATTGTTTTACCTCCTGTATTACTCTCTCAGGGAGCAGCACAGACAGCCAGACTGCAGTTGAGGGACTAATAAGACTCAGGAACAAGTTTTCAAGGCTCCTTAAATGAAGAGGATGTCCACCATTAAGAGAAACTTGTCCTGAAGACTTCATGCTCTGTTTCATTTCCTTTTTGCCATGCAGACACATAAGGAACCAATCTCTGTATTGTGTTCACATTTTTTAGTCTCTAGCATTTTAATAAAGTGTCCAGATTTCCTGTACCTTTAAGCCCACCCACTCCTTCTCCCTTAGTGACCTTGTAACCTTGCTCCATCCATCATCCCTTCTCACACATGTTATCTCCCTCTAAAGGGATTCTTTTCTTTTATCATGTTCATATCTCCCCTATCTTAGACACAACAACCTTCTCTTGACCCTGCACCCCGAGCTCTCATCGTCTTTTTTTCCTCTCTTTCTGTGACAAACTAAGAGAAAAAGTAGCCTACATTCTCTGCCTCCTCATCATCTATTCAATTTCAACTGCTTGTAATTACGAGTTTCCACCATTGCTGAAACGTCTCTTTAAGATCTCAAAATACTCAAATTCTCAAATAGATCTGTGATTCCAACAATGTGATTATTTACTCAGTGGTGCAAATTGTGACTTATTCTTGCCTGTTCCTGTGGTATCTGTTGTTGGTATCCTCTCACAAACTCTCCGCAGGTAGTCTTCGCAAAATGCTATAGGCCTTCCTCACTTCATTCTGACATCTCAAGAATAGCTACGGAGGATTCAGGCTGTCTCCCTGCGATTCCTTTGCTCATGCTACATGATCAGCCTATCTTTTCTTTCTTCCTTTTTTTGGTAAATTTTTAAAATTTATTTTAAACTTAAATACAAAATGAGAACAGAAAAAAATTGCCATGTAGAGTGCAGAACGTGAGATGATTCAATATAGAACAATAAATTTCCATTTCAAGAAAACCTATATAATAAATATTACATTGTTTTCAAAGCTGTCCAGCTTTTCTTTGCTCCCTTTAGGTTTTCTTTTGTTCTCTGCTTTTACTTTTTACTTTATTTTCCCCCTCCCCTCTACCTTAAAGAAAGCTACAATTAAGTGTGGATATATATATATATATATATATATATATATATATGCATAATATACATACACACACATACATAGTTATCTATAAACATACACATATATTCACTCATACACATATATGTAAGACCATACTATGGGCATTTCCACTTGTCATCTATTTCTCTGAAGGTGAATAGCATCTTCCTTTATAAATCCAAGTTTTTCTGTGTTTTTCTAAATCAACCAGCTCATCATTTCCTACACCACAGCAATATTCTAACCTGGTCCCATCCTTCCTGTCTGAGAGATTGTCTAAGAAAGTTTTTTCCCCAATTTTCTGCATTAATTCTTTTGTTTGCTACAAAGGTTTTATTTATGCAAGATGATTTTTATTTAAAATAATCAAAATTATCCATTTTATACTTCAATAATGCTCTCACCTTGTAATACAGTTTCAGGTCTGATACTGGTGAATGTATTTCCTTTCCATCTTTTTTTCCTGGTTTCTTTGAAGTTCCTGAACTTTTGTTCTTCCAAAATGAATTTTGTTATTACTTTTTCTAACTGATTTTTTAGTAATTTAATTGGGATGATATTGAATAAATAGGTTAGTTAGGTAAAATTGTCGTTTTAAAAATTATATTGGCTTTACCTACCCATGAGCAATATTACTTCGATTATTTAGATCCGAATTTATTTGTGTGAAAAGTGTTTTATGTCAATTCTGAGGTACTACTTCACACCTGTTAGATTGGCTGATGGGACAGAGGACAAGGATGACCAATGTTGGAGGAAATGTGGGAAAAATGAGACATTGATGCACTGTTGGTGGAGTTGTGAACTGATTCAGCCATTCTCCAGAGCAGTTTGGAACTATACCCAAAGAGCTATAAAACCATGCATACCCTTTGACCTAGTGGTAGTACTACTAGGTCTGTCACCCAAAAGACATTTTAAAAAAAGAAAGAAAAATGACCTTTATATATAACAATATTTATAGCAGCTCATTTCTGGTGGCAAAGAATTGGAAATTGAGAGGATGCCCATCAGTTGGGAAATGTGATTATGATGGAATATTGTTGTGCTGTTGGAAATGATGAGCAGAATGCTTTCAGGAAAACCTGGAAAGACATGAGCTGAAAAGTGAAATGTACTGTGTATAAAGTAACAGCAATGTTGTACAATGATCAGCTGTGAATGACTTGGCTATTCTCTGCAATGCAATGATACAGGATAGCTCTGAAGGACTTATGATGGGGAATGATATCCATCCCCAGAGAGAGAACTGATGGTGTCTGAATACAGATTGAAACATACTTTTTAAATTTTCTTTATTTTTCTTGAGTTGTGTGTGTGTGTGTTTCCTTTCACAACATGGCTGTTATGTAAATGTTTTGCATGACTACACATGTATAACCTGTATGGAATTGTTTGCCTTCTCAATGGGGGGGGGAGGAAGGGAGAGAATTTGAAACTCAATGTTTTAAAAAAATATATTAAAAATTGTTTTTACATATAATTGGGGGAAATAAAATACTAAATTTTTTATAAAGTGTTTTATGTTTATGTTCATATGGTTCCTGTGTCTGTTTTGGCAGGTATGTGCTCAGGTATTTTGTCCTGTCTAGTTATTTTAAGTGGTCTAAAACAATATTGAATAATATTGCTGACACACAGTGTAGTTTCTTTATTCTTCTCTTTTGATTAAATCTATTTTCCTTTAACTTTGTCTGAGATCATGATTACTACCTCTGCTTTTTTTACATATTAAATTCTACTCCTGCCCTTTATCTTTGTATGTGTCTCATTTTCATAATGTTTCCTGAAAGCAACATATTGTTGAATTTTAATTTGTGATCTGCTACCCATTTTATAGGTAAATTTGTCCCATTCACATTCTAAGTTACAATTACATGCGTATTTTCCTCCTGCCTATTTTTCCTTCCTATCATTCTCACCCTATTTACCCTATCCCTCCTCACTCCTCTGCTTTATTTCTACCCATTACCTTGCCCTCCTATTCCTTAACCTACCCACCCCTCCAAGAGTCCCTCCCTTATCCTCTCCCCACAACCTACCCCTTACCCTCTTACTTCTTTATGAATTTAGAAGACTTTTATACCCTTCTAGATATATATGTTTTTCCCTCTTTAACCCACTCCAGATGAGGGTAAGGGTCCAGCACTACCTTCCCTCCCCCCTACTAGCTTCCTCTGTATCAAATTTTCCTTTTAGGCATCATTTGTATGAGATAATTACTCCTTTTTATCACTTCCTAAACAGTTTTATTTTTATTTTTTAGAATCACCCTATCATTCTCAGCTCAGTCCAAGACTCATTGTTTGTCCTTCATTCTCAAAGTTAGGAAGGTATTGCAATGATTTGCAAATGAATTGGATTTAAGTGAGGGAGGGCTGCCAGCTTCACTTTCTCCCACAGAGCCATCTGGATCAAGTGGCAAGATGTAGATCAGGATGAGTGGAAATGGCCTCAGATACAATGGAAGGCCTGCTAAGGTCTTTCCCAGGTCTCAGTCTGACTAAGGCAATACCCATTCTGTAATTAAAACTAGGTAAGAAATGAGGCAAAGAATGACCTCTTATACCTAGTCAAAAAAACAAAAAAACAAAATCAGTCTGGGAAGGGGAGAACCAAAAGATTTTTGACAAAACCAGATACCACTTTTCTTGTACCTACTAACCCATACCTCTCTGGCTGGGACATCAGGGTATTCAGTCCAAGACTACCCAAAAAATGATGACAGTCATAAAAGTACTGCTAATATTTTCACATACAAAAGTAAACAATTTGACCTTATTGAGTCCCTTATAATTGTTCTTTAATTACCTTGTGTTTCTCCTGGATGTTATATATTAAATTTCCCTTAAGTTCTGGGGGTTTTGTCACAAAAACCTGAAAGTCTTTCAGTTCATTAAATGCCCACTTCTTTTCATTCAGTATTATACTTAACTTTGCTAGGTAAGTTGCCCTTGGTCATAACCCCAGATCTATGAAACACAGTATTCCAAGACCTATGGTTCTTCAATATAGTAGCTGCTAGGTCTTGTGTAATCCTTATTGTAACTCTATGATATTTAAATTTTTTTTTTCTTGTTGCTTCCAATATTTTCTCCTCAACCTGATTGCTTTGAAACTTGTCTAGACTATTCTTGTAAATTTTCCTCCTGGGATCTCTTTCTGGTGATGACTAGTAGATTTTTTTTTTATATTTCTGCTTTGCCTTCTTGTTCTAGAATTCCAGGGCAATTTTCTTTTATAATTTTTTATAATATTGTATCAGGATTCTTTTTTTAATTATAATTTTCAGGTAGTCTGATATTCTTATATTACTTCTCCATCTGTTCTCCAGATCAGTTATTTTTGTGAGAGATGTTTCATATTCTCTTCTGTTTTTTTCATTCTTTTGATTTTGTTTTATTATTTCTTAGTGTTTTAGAACATAATTTACTACCCCTTAACCCAATTCTAGTTTTCAAGGAATTATTTTCTTCTTTAAGTTTTTCATCCTCTATTTACAGTTGGTTGACTTTCTTTTCATAACTTTCTTGATTTCCTCAGGTTGCTCTTTTTTCCTAATTTTTCCTCAATCTCTCTTATTTGATTTTTAAAGTCCTTTTTAAATTCTTCCAAGAACTCTTTTGTGCTTCAAACGATTTGATATTCTCATTGGAAAAGGAGAGGCTTTTTAAGCTCCATTATCTTTCTCTGAAGATGAACACAGAGCTTCACTATCCCCATAGTAACTATCTATGGTTGGGTTCTTTCTTCTTTGTTTACTCATTTTTATTTATTTATTTTTTGTTTTACTTTGTTTTTAGCAGCTATTAGTGCAATCAAGTTGTAGTCCTGAGGCATGGGGAATGATGCCCCAAGTTTCAGGCCTTCTTACTGTTATTTTCTGAGGTCTATCCTGGGGCTCAGACTTGGACTTTCTTCTCCATTCTTAAGTCACGGCTGGTGCTCCCAGCCACACCGTCCCGCAAATGCAAATGATCTTGCTCCTTACAGTCCTTTCAGTGGGTGCAAACTACAGCTATCTTCTCTGTCCCGGAAATGAAACCAGGCACTCTGCCCTCCTGCAAGTGCCCACAGCCAACAGGGTCCCTGCCCCTCACTACTGGTGTGTTCTAGCTCCTTTTCCCTGCAGCCACAGCTGGGGATGGGTCTGGTCACACAGCTGTGTTTGGCAAGGCTCAACAGTGGAAGGTCCCTCAAGCTTTTCCTACCCAGCAGTCAGATCCCTACACTGTCTGCAAGATAAAAGTTTCAAAGGCTGAGACTGCCTTTCAACTTAGCCACCTCTAGGGCTTGTTATTTGTGGATTCTGCAAAATTGGCTTGGAGGTATTTGCACTTCATTCAGGGCAAACCTTAGCCCCTGGAGGTCCAGTCTTTCCTGGGGTCTTCTCAAATTATCTTAGGAGGACAACTGCTTTACCCTGTGTTTATTTCTGCTGCTCTGAGGTGACGTTCTGTCTTTTTTTGTGGAGGAAATTTGGAGAGCTAAAAGTTTTCTGACCTACTCTGCCATCTTCCCAGAATCCTCTCCCAGCCCATCTTTTCTTCCAATTATACATTTCCCCCCTGAAGATAACTTTTACTCCTATTCTTCTTCGAAGTTCCTCTTTGCAGACTGATCACACTCACCACGTGCATCTCTGTTATCCCTTGTGTGACATTCATTTTCAGTTCTCTGGAGACTCTTGCGTTCCAAGACTCACATTCATACAACAGCAGCAGTGAAATGTTGGTATTAAGAGAATGACCTTTTGTTTTGCTAAGAAGCTTAGGATCATCAAAGGAGCATTGTAATCTCCAGCCAGCTCTCCTTTCAGTTCTGGGTGATACTGAATATATCGAGTCCCACACTTGACCCTCCTAGAAGATATGCATAACTAATCAAAAGTGTTTGGACTGACCAGCCACATAGGAAAGATCAAGTGGATGAAAAATGTCTGTTGACAGATTGTGACATGGATTTAGACAGGACAACCTATACAGTCTCTCCATTGGTAGGTATAAGGACAGACAATTCAAATGTATTAGTTGGGTCCAGATTTGAAAAGGAGAAAAACTTGGATTGCCTTCAGTAAATTCAAAGATTGTTCATTAAATTCATTTAGCCTTTTTTGTATTCACATATTTGACCTCACTGAGACATTTAATACTGTTGTTCACCTCCTCTTAAAAAAAAAGTATTAATATTTTGCCACATTAGTCATGTCCCAATTAATACCATCTTTAAAAGTTAAGCAAAATTTCCAAATGCAGCAATTACAACTTATAGTGAATATACTTTCCAGTTTTATAGTTTAACATTTCTTAATGGTACTTCCTTTGATTTACACTGCCTTCTTCTTAAGTTGTCCTCCTTCCTAGCTGTGTCTTCATCACTACTCAGAATTCTCCTCCCTATCCTTAAGGTTGAGAATCAGCAAAGATACTGTAATAGGCCCTCATATCTCTGCATTCCTTCCCTTAGTGATCTCATCAGTTTATATGGCATGTGTTATCACCAACATGTAAACAACTTCCCAATCTATATCTGTATCCCCATATTCTCCCCAGAATTCAAGTAGGGTATTTTCAAATGTCTACTAAATATATCCGTCTTGATCAGCTTCCCACCATCTCAAAGTAACAGACACCTCAAAGACAAAATATCTGAAACAGAACTCTGTGCTGAAGGAGATGTGGGAAAATACATGTGTTAGATTAAGGTACTATTGGTGGAACTTTGAACTGACCCAGCCTTTCTAGAAAGCAATTTGGAACTAGGCCAAAAAAGTTATTAAACTGTGCATACCTTTTGACCAAGCGATACCACTACTACATCTATACACCCAAAGAGATAAAAGAAAATGGGAAAAGATCTGTGTGCACAAAAAAATATTTTTAGCAGCTCTTTTTGTGGTGGCAAAGAAGTGGGAACTTAAAGGGTACCCATCAATTGGGGAGTGGCTAAACAAGTTATGGTATATGAATGTGATAGAATACAGCTGTGCTGTAAGAAATGATGAAGGAGATGGTCTCAGAGAAACCTGGGAAAACTTTAATGAATTGATGAAAGGTGAAGAGAGAAGAGTCAGGAGAACAATTTACAATAAAAAAAAAACCAACATTGTAATGATGAACAGCTTCAGAACTCTGATTAACACAACTACCAACCACAATTCCAGAGGACTTAGGATGAGACATGCTACTCATGTTCTCCAGATAGAGAGGTGATAGACTCAGGGTACAGACTGAGGCTTGTGTTGTTTTGTTTTGTTTTGCTTGTTTTTTTAACATGGCCAGTATGGGAATTTGTCTTGCTTGACTATATATGTTTGTAAAAAGAAATTTTTGTTTTTCTTTCTTTCTTGGTGGGAATAGGGGAGATGGGAAGGAGAGAATTCAGGTCTGAACATTAAATTAAATTACAATCTAAAACCAATACACATAAAACAAAACATGTTATATCTAAAACATGCACTTTCCCCTACCATCTCTACTTCTGTTCAAATAGCTACATAAATCACGATAGGTGGATGTCATGTAATATCGTTGCAAAAAGATATAACAAATATAAGTAATTCATAGAAACACGGGACTATTTATATGAACTATAGGAAAGTGAAGGAAATAGAGTCATCTACCAAAGACTACAATGATGCAAACGTAAAGAACAATAACATGAAAATGAATGCTGTGTAATTATGATGCCCTGTCTTAGCACTAGAAAAAAAGATAAGTAAGTTTACTTCCCTAGTACAGTGGAAAGAATACTCATTATGAAGTAAGGGGACCTGAGTTCATATCCTGCCTCTGACATATGGTAGTTGTGTGACCTTAGACAAGTCATTTAACTTCTCTGGGCCTCAATTTCCTTTGTAAAATGAGAGGATTTGGACTAGATGGTCACTGAAGTCTTTTCTAGATCTACAATCCTTTTTTGGGAAAAATAGGGAACTATGGGCATGGAGTAATGCCACATGATATACTGTCATACATTGTCAATATATTCAATTGGTTTTGCATGCTATTTTTATTTTCCTTTGGTATCAGGAAAAACTCAAAAGCAGATGAGGTGGGAGGTTTTTTTTTTGCAAAAAACAAAAGGCATCAATAAAACAAATTAAACACAAAATAATTCTGGAACAATTTGGCTACATATTATATTACAGCTAAAGTATACAGCTTTATATTTTTTTAAGTTATCCTGTAGAATAAATAAGATTTTTATAAATGGAATACCAAGGTGATGTAATACCAGAATAATCAATATAATAAATTTTAGCAATAGAAAAATGTAAAGACTATATAATCATATCCCTAGGGACAAAGAAAGCCCTTAATGAAATATAGTACTTATTTGTGTTCTTCAAAATACTTTTAAAATATATAAGAACATAAATAGGATATTTAAAACTATGAGCCAAAATTGTATTCAATGGGAAACATTAGAGGCATTCTTGTTAAAAGGTGTTAAACAGGGATTTCTACTCTTACCACTCCCATTTAATGTAGCATTAGAAATTTTGGATTATTAATAAGGCAAGAACAAGTAAGTGAAACCAGAAAAACAATATACACAGTCACTACAACGATGGAATTGGAAAGAATCATAAAATGAAACTGAACTGTGTAATTATGACCAAACTTGACCCAGGAGAAGAAATGAGAAAATATAACTCCTTCCTGTTTTTGTAGTAATAAGGGCCTATGGGGTGTGGAATTTTGCATATGCATTCTGACAAAGCAGATGTCATAGTTGATTTTTGATGAATACATTTTTTCTTTTAATTTTTCAGTCTTAGTTATTAGGGAAGGCTCAATGGGCATGGAAATGGAGAAAGCATATATTTGGAAATTAATGTGATATACAAACAGAAGACATCAATTTTTAAAAAAGTAATAAAGTAGGCAAAAGAAATCAAAGTAATAAGTAACAACAAGGAAGAAAATCAAGTGCCTCATTCTGCAAATACCTGATTGTATTCTGAGAAAAAATAAGATAATCAACAACAAAAGGAATGGACTAAATTAGAGTAAAATAAGTGAATACGAGATAAACCATCTAAAAGTAAGAGCATTTCTAGATGCTACTACCATGAATAAAGAGAAAAATGACGGGTGAAATATTCTTTAAAACAAAATATATCAAATAAATGGGCAATAACTTATCAAGATTACATGTGAAACCTCTACAAAGAAAATTTACACAGGATTTTGACAACCAAGGAAGAACTGAATAAATGGAGCTGTATATCCTCTGCTCTTATGCAAATTGAGTAAATATGATAAAAAAAGGGCAATAAATGCTGATTAATTTATAGGTTTAATGCCATTCCTATTAAAATACCAATAGATAATTTCATAGAATTAGATAAGATCATAATAAAATTTATATGGAGAAGTCAATGGATAAGAATCTCAAGGAGAGCTATAAAAAAGAAAACTAGCTAAGGAGGAATGGCACTTCTGGAGATCAAAATGTACTACAAAGCAATACCTATGTAAACTGGTGCTGGAAACAATAACAATACAGAAATAGATCCATGGAATATAACAGGAAACCCAGAAATAAAATCCAATGAATATTAAAAATTTCCATCAACATTTCAGTGGACCCTTAATTTCACTAACTAAGGTACTCCTCTAAGAATACTCCCTCTAAGAAATCCCTCTAAGGATGTGGATGGTGACCCATCTGAACTTTCTCTTGTTGTTCAGCTCTTTCCTTATCTGCACATCCTTTACAGGACATCCACTCAACTTGGTAAGGGTCTTCCTTTGCATCTCTTGATGCAGTGTGGCTATTAATGGACCATGTGGGGGTGTCCACTGGATGCCTCTCACTCTCCCTCCATTGACTGGCCCGCCTCATTTTCTGGTCATACACATCTCTAATGCCATCCTTTAAGCTGTTTCTTTTGTGTAATACTCCATTGGTAGTATTTTGCAATCTATTCACACCCATCATGAACCTCTGCTGCCCTTGTAGTGACCCACAACTGTAATTCTTTCAAGACTGTTGTGTCCTATGAATTGTAACAATGAAGCATGACTGGGAGAATATTGGTATTAAAACAAGAAAACAAACAAACAAAAAGCCTGGTTCCTTTGTTTCAGGAAGAATCTTGAAATTACTAAAACTGTATCATGACTCTAGAACTCCTTGATGCTTCTAAATTCAATGTGCATTGTTTGGGGGTAATCATGGTTGTGCAAATATGACTCTAGTTCACTGCACTGGAAGTGCTTTAAGACTCATCTTCATGAGTTCAAATCTGGCTTCAGATGATTACTAGCTGTGTGACCCTGGGCAAGTCACTTAACCCCGTTTACCTCAGTTTCTCATCAGTAAAGTGACCTGGAGACTAAAATGGCAAGCCACTGCAGTATCTTTGCCAAGAAAATCCCAAATGGGGTCACAAAGTTTCGGACATGACTGAAAAACAATTCAACAACAATTTTATATGTTATGGGATGGTTTCCCTTTAAGGAAGCAAGAAGGTCATTCTTAGGACTTGATTAATCCGGGAGGTTAGGGGTAAAAAAAACCAGACTTTATGTGGGTTTTAGTGGAATTTTGATTGCTCTGTGGAGGGCACATTTCTGACTAAATATTGTTGATTGCTGTGGGAATTCCAGGCAAAGGGAGATAATTTAATTAGGAATTGTATCCTTTTAAATTTTATCAGTAAAGTTATTTTTTGTTGCATTGTATGGTCCTGGATTGTCCCATTGTATACTAACTCCAAGCCTAAATCATTGTACTGACCTAAGTTAGGCCTGGTCCAGGATAGTTGAGAGGACTGGAAAGAGTTATTTGCAATTCCCTAATGGTTAAATTCATGGTTGGATGGGAAGGGTGGTACAGAACAAAGAGAAACTTGGGTGATTGGATAGCCAAATATAGGACCCTGATATCTTGTACCTTCAGTCTTCAGAGCATACAAGGAAGACTTTTACTTAAGAAGTAGACAGGATTAGCTCTATAGATCAGACCCGCACAACTTGGCAGTGGGTAGAGGCCAAAACTAAAACAGGCTGAACTTCATTGGGCTGAAGATAGGTTTCTAGCAGCTCACTTTTCAATTTAAGGTATAATTAATGATTAAACTATTTTGCTAATAAACCATATTTTTAAAAGGGAAATTTTAATTAATATCAGTTAATTACACTTATTTCTTAAGATTTTTATCATTAAATCGCTCCTCTCAGACTAGAGACAGACTGAGGATGGTTGGTTGCCAGTGGTCACATGACAAACAGGAGACAATGAGCAGTAGCAACCCAACAACCAAGTTACATGACTGGAAGGCAGGTCAAGCAGGCCACAGACAAAGCACTCATTACATTTTTACTTTCTTTTACGTCCTCTGCATTTCTCTTGGGCCTCTCTAAATCCTTTGGTGGGCTGAAAGTGGACTGCAGGCCATATGTTGTACAGGCCTGCTATAGATATTTAAGAAGCTTGACAGGGAAAGTAGAAAAAAAGCAGAAGCCAGGTTGCCAACATTAGGAAGATTCATTTTTGGTAATTAGATAATGTAAATGTGCTTTCTGTTTTTAAGATTGTACCTTTCGAACAGGAAGAACAAATTTATAAATCTAGTAAACACACAATCAAGTCAAGTCAACAAGCATTTATTAAGCACCTACTAATATGATTGCTTCTAAGTGCTGGGAACATAAAGAAAGGAAAAAAATTGTCTCTGAACTAGGGAAGCATAGAATGGAAGAGGAGAGACAACAGGCAAACAACTATGTACAAAGATGCTATTTGCAGGATAAATTGGAAATACTCCCAGAGGGAAGGCACTAGAATTTAGGGGGAATCGGGAAAGGCTTCTTACAGAAGGTAAGATTTTAGCTTGAAGGAAGCCAGAGGGCAGATTTGAAGAGAGACAACATTCCGGGCATGGAGGACAGCCAGTGAAAATGCCTAGAGTCTGAGGACATGAAGTGACTTGTTTGAGGAAAAGCAAGAATGCCAGGGTCCCTGAATTGAAGAAAACATGAAGAGCAAAGCACAAGAACTCTGGAAAGGTAGAGTTGAGGCATGGAGACCAACTCAAAGGCTACTGCATGAGGTGATGAGGGCCTGCACCAGGTGAGTGTACCTGAAAGGTGTTACCATTATCTCCATTTTCCAGATGAGGTTGAGTGACTTAGCCAGAGTCACACAGCGAGTAAATGTCTAAGGCCACATTTGACCTCAGGTCTTTCTGACTCCAGGCCTAGCATTAGATTCACTGTGCCCACCCGCTTAGTCCATTACTACCCCCTAGGATAGTACCTCTTCAGGAGTGACTTCTTCCACAGGTGAGTCAGAAGGTGGGCAGACTCTTACTACCAAGGAATCAGGGGACTTGCAGAAGTTTAAATATAAAGCAAATGAATCATTGGTAGTATGGCTAATAAGGGTGTGTGTGGAATAATAGAGGCAACTAGGAGTTTTTGTCAGTTTCACAGTTTCATAGGCTTAGAGAGCTTACAAAGGATTTACTCTTGGTAAAGTCAGCTGAACCAGTTATAGCCCCAAATAAGTATTACCCTTTGTCCCTTGTTAAGTGTCTAAAATGGCTGTATAGAGATCCCACAAAGATGAATTTAACCTATACCCAGTTCCCACATTGTGGAAAGCAAGGAAGAGGGTGAAATATTTAAAAGAGAATGGTTTGAGGGCCTGGATTTGTACCCCATCCCCATTATACCCTACTTCTAGCTTGCTTAGGGTGCTATTACATCTTGGTTTTTTGATAGACTCCTATCTAGCAACAGACTTTACTAAGGGCTTTCCCCACCAGAGCACCATATAGACCCAGGCAGATCAACTAGCAAGCTGTGAGCAGGAGACTGAGAGAGCAAACAAAGCTATTCACAAATGGGGCTCTGGGGATGTTGGAAAGAGCTACGGTACCTATTGCCAAGTGAAATGACCAGAAAGCAATGATACTTTTTCCACCAAGAAGGTTAGATAGAGTTTTTGAAGCATGATAATTCCAGAGATAGCCTCTAATAAGTTTCTGATACTCTATGCGTCAGACTCAAAGGGTTCTAGAAAACTGTTATTCCCCATCTAGGTATTTTGATATCCCCCATTTACCTAGTCCCTTATAAGTCTGCTTTTTTTGAGTAGCCCTTGAAAGACCTGCCTGTCCAGCAGCCTCTTACCTTGGATCCTTATGATTCTGCAAGGCTTTTATTTTTAGAAGTCTCTGACCGTAAGGACCAGCTAGGAACAAAGGGTTGGTCAGATTAAATGACTATTAGGATTTTGAAGTTGTAGGTTCCCAGAAGTAGCCACTCGCTTTACCACTTTCGAACAACAGTTGCTTACCTGTTGTTAGGTCCTAATTGCTACTAGATAGATGACACAAGGTCACATTCTCCAGAGTGGCCCATTATGAGTTGGGTCGTCCCTCTAATAAGATGGGTAGGGCACAGAAGTCTTAAATTGTTAATTGAAAATGGTACATTCAAAAGAGTGCTTACCTGGGCATTAGCATTCAATATCAGTACCCTTCATGAATAGGTTGTGATTTTGCAGTAAGTTGACACCTCCAGTTTGAGCCCCAGTGCTTTGTATCTTTCTCCAATCCAGTGAGCTTCTGTCTATAAGGACTGAGCTTTTGAGGAGCCCCATTTCACTTGCATCACTGATGACTCTAACTATTATGAGACAAAAATGTGTAAATGGACCTCAAGAGCCATTAATCTAATAATGGGCTAAAGGATGAGTATCCTGACAATCCTTCCCAGTAGGCTATACTCTGAGCTACATGGATGATACTCGAGAGATGGAGCAAATAGATTTTTATTTATACTGATTCCTGGGTCATAGCCATAGATCTGACTGAGTGGATTAGAGCCTGGAGAGAATAGAATTGTATAATTAAAAGCTTTCCTCTTTCAGCCAGGAGAATTTTGATGATGCTTCCCAGCACATACGTTGTTTATAGGGCATCTTAGTGCCCATCAGAGACATCACACATTCTTTTTTCAACTGAATAATTAGAAGGATGTTCTTATGAGAATAGCAGAACTGAATTGGGAACTGAATTGTTAGGGGCAAGCCTGCTTCAGATCAATACTCTGTTGGTTCAGGTTCAATATTGTGATTAAATTAACCAAATAACTAATGGAGATTTACTTAGCTGTAACATAGAAAGGATACTACAGTACTTAGCTTGGCAGACATGGCCCTCCTTATCTATGGAAACACATGTAATCGTCAGGGCAGGATGTGGTTTGTGATATCCACCAAGTCTGAAGGAGCCAATTACTCATGGGTGGGTCATTTTAAGCCTTTTTAGGTGAAGTCACATTAATAAGGCTAGAGACCATAACAAAGTTGCTTCAGTGGAGGAATGGCTTGAGCATTGGCTGCTGTGTTTGTTGAGACCTGGGGATAGCTTTGTCACCCTTTAGGAAAAAGGGAGTTTGCAATGCATTTCATATTATAGGTTCTTAATGTTTGTTGAATAAAACAGAATATTAGGCTATGAGTTTCTTAGGAACATATTTCATTTCCTAGGACAGTGCCAATGTCAAGACCTAAATTAATTTATGACCTCATTGATATAGGTTCTCTCTCCATTCATGTAGATCAGAACTCATAGAACTCATTCATGCCTTTTGATGGTCCAATGAATGCACTATGGGCTTTTACTTATTTTTTTTTGAATATTTTTGTAGGCAAAAGAGAACAGTCAGGTTGATCATCTGATAGCCCTTACTTTATATGACTGGACCACATCTTTTTCTGGTCACATATGTGTTTTGCCAAAGGCTGCTTTCCATTACCTTTTGGTTCACTTACAATTGTGAAATCAAGGAATTCCAAGACTGACATATATATGTATAAATATATGCACAAACACATATATGGCATTACTAGAAGACTATTGCATTAAAAGAAGATGGGCATTTGCAAAAATAAGTAGCTTGAGAACATTGAACAATTTCTCAGATGGTATCCACCTCAGTTTTGCCTCTTGTTCAATTCTAGATCTAGCCAAATGACCATTTAAGCTCTGATCCAAGATATGTGTACTGATGGAGAACCCAAAGCATTGCCTAGCTAATGTAGCTAATATGCATCACTCATCCACTTTGTTTTTCTTCTGTAGATGATTGTCACTATATTCTGAGTGACCATGTATTATCCTGAAGAGGTTGTATAGTGTTCTAGGACTCTGTGGTATGATGTCTCTTGGAAACAGGAGCATTAATAGATCCTTATCCTACATGGGTCTAGCATGGAGTCCAGAGGCAGCTGCTGTTGTGACTCACAGGGGCTCAGTGTACTTACAACTACCTGTTTCGTGCCCAGACGTGACTGTATATACTGGGTTCGTTGCTAAGGGATATTGTCCTCTTCTAGGGGGTCTGGGTTCCCCATTCTCGCAATACATTGATTGGCTCATAGCTCGTATGTGGTTATGATTCTATGTTCAGTTCTAGCTAAGGGTTTTCCCCAAAAGAGGAATCAGTAACAAAAAAAAAAAAGTATCCAGTATGCAAATGTGAATTGGGTATTGGACAAGTAGTTCATTCTTATACAGAGAAAAGAATACTAAATATAAAAGAGTCACAGTGTGCATTAACAGGATAATTTAAACAGGATTCAAAATTATAGTTATCCCTTCCCCACTGCAACTTTCTCTATCACAATTTTGATATATCTTGGGCATAAGAAATTAAATGGGAATTTTGGGAGAGTTCTGCACAAGCCGCAGATAACATGAGAAGACCAGAAGACAGCACAGAAAAAGCATAGAAACTCAGAAATGCATAAAATGTATGTATAGAGTTGTATAACGTCAACATTTTATCTTTTGATACCATGATAATTCAGACTTTTTCTCTGGTACAAAAGGAGGGCCAAAAATTTTTATGCGGATTTTCCCGATTGTATTGACACTGTGTCCCTAACCCCCTCGATGTGGAAGGGATGACTGTATAATCAGGATATAGTCTTCTGGGAAGCTGGTGGTAAGCTTCATAAGAAATGCCTAACACAGTTGTAGTTCTACTAATTAGCTATTTCACACTTCATATTCCACCTATCCTGTGTACTATCCAAAAAAATAAAAAGCTACTCTTTATCTTCCTTCTTTCTAGTGTCTTTTCTCTGATCAAATTCTTCTCTTGGCTCCAGACCACTGCTGCCACTCTTCTGGCAGTGGTCCAACTGTGTGATGTAAGGGTTTCTCCTGCCCCCAGTCACTGCTGTTCCAGGGGATAATATCACTGTTACCTTATCAGTGAGAGTCCCACAGTTCTCCCAAGGCCCTGTACTAAAGGAAAGAAGACACAGAAGAGAAGTAGCTCCATCTCTGGCAATAGCTTGTATAGGTAGGACATGGACTATGAGCACACACTAATTGTAGAAGAAGTTGGCAGTTCCGGGAGCAGAACCCCTATTTGGACAGAGCAAGCCGAAAGTGATTGAGTGGCCGTAGGATTGGCTCACACAAGCAGTTGTATTTGATACATTTTTTTCTTGATGGGAACATTAATCTTGATTCAAAACATCATCTGCAGGAGTAGGAGTGGGGAGAGGAGCAGAGAAGATAACATCCTATGATTTTTGGCTTTTTTAAAATATCTCCATTGAATAGAAAACCTCACAAAGTTGGACCATCTCCCACTTGACCCTCTGGAAAATTTTTCATGTTTTGAAGATGGAAGGGGAGTAGCCTAGGTGTGAGGCTCCCCTTTAGGCTATCCATGGGGTTTTTGTCTTAGTAGCCATTCATTAGGATTCAACCTGGTGTGGAATCATATAAGGCCAGAAAAAGGAGGGGAGTTTTGGTGGTGGTGATTGTGGTGGCAAGCTTCCAAGTGGTCACCAGAAATAGCAACTGAGCATACTTCAAAAGGGGAGGGCCACCTGCTTCATAGGAAATCCCTCTTCTCTTTGGATTCTGCACGGAACATCTACCACAACACCGGTGACCGTATTTGGTGAGCTTGTCTTCCTGTTTAATGTTTTGTTTGATGTCGATACTCGGTGAATCATCCTGTACATAATAATAATAATAGTTTTTTATTGAGTTAAATTATAGATTACCAAAGCAGAACACAAAAGATTAACCTGGGAAACCTTGCCTGTAGACAATGAGGGCAAGGTGGAAGCACTGAGTGAACTTTAAAGTTCCACTGAAGTGTATGAATTAGGGAAAAGGGTGCATGGCTTAAAAAAATAGATAAAACCAGACAGGTTATTGGTGGGAACCAGGAGAGGCAGACGGGACAAATCACCGAATTCTCCTGGAAAGTGAAAATAGAATATAAGGAATGTGATTTAGTCATAATCATGACTTTCATTGAGTAAGGAGAAAGGAGTAGAGAAATGTGAAGAAAAAGATAGTTGGCCTTTTCCTACCTTTCCAATTTTTTTGCACCCTATTCCCCTCCATGTGTTCTGTGATACAATGACACTGGTGTCCTTGCCATTCCTCACACTAGACACTTCATCTCTTGGCTCCTTGCATTTTCACTGGCTGTCTTCCGTGCCTTGGATGCTCTGATTTCTCATCTGTCTCTTGTCTTCCCTGACTTCCTTCAAGTCCGAGCTCCCTATTCCCCCTTAATGCTAATGCCCTCCCTCTGAGATTATCTCCTGTTTACCCTACCTCTTCCTTGTTTGTACATAGTTGTTTGTCATATCCCCCTTTAGACTCTGAGCACCTTAACAGCAGGGACTGTTTATTTTTTTTTACCCTTCTTTGTATTTCTGATGCTTAACGTAAGTGCCAGGCATATGGTAATGAATGTTTGTTCACTTGACCCACAAAGACAAAATTTGGCAGTGGGAGGGGGTGGATTTTGAAACTGGTAGTAAAAATCTAGAGCTGTCTTTCCTTAGGAGAAGTAATAACAATGGCTTGCCTTGCTATGATGCTTAATGTCTAGACAGTACGAGAATTATTTATTATTTCCACTTTACAGGGGGTAATGGCTAGTTATGTTGAGAAAGTTAGCTTGGTATAGTGAAAGGAGTAAGACTGGGTGGGAGACCTGAGACCTAGGTTTACTAGCTTACCACAGGTTATGAATAGGTCACAACTTCTCAGTCTTGGGTTCCTCTTCTGTGATGTAGGGATAATTATGTGTGTGTGCGCGTGTGCGTGTGTGCGTATGTGCGTGCGTGCGTGTGTGTGTGTGTGTGTGTGTGTGTGTGTGTAAAAAAACTATACTCGTACAGTTTTCTCATACCTGCTCCCTTGGGTTGCTGGGAGAAGAGTGCTTCCTAAATTTTAAATGGGATATATAAATGTGTTATTTTGGCCTTTTAATGCAACCAAAGCTTCCTTGAGGTGATGTGTTTCAGCTGAAGAAAACAGTACTTTAAACAATTAGGGAAGGTATGTTAGATGGGCTATCTCTAAGATTGTAACCATTGTTCCCTAGGATTTTCCTTGGGATTCTCAGCTCTGGAATGTCTAGGGCTTATCCACAAAAGCACACCCTTATTTATACACAAACAGAAGTTCCACTGGATTCCAACTTTAACCAGGTTTTCTATTCAATGAAGACATTTTAGAGAAGCTGGAAGTTTTGAGATGTTATCCTCCCTAGCCAACCCCAATGTTTTAATAAAGATTTATTTTCCCCTTAAGAAAAAAAATGTCCCCCCAAACTTGCTAGTTGCTAGGGTGTGCCCATCCTGGGGCCACTCCCACTTTCATCTTGCTTTGCTCAAATACTGCTTCTGTTTTTGTAGTTCCATAAGCTTCTTTTGTAGTTAGTCTGTTCTGGAATTTGCACAACAATGCTCTCACTTCAAAGGGAATTCCTTTGGCTAAAAAATTAACTGAAAAAGATCCTAGTTAGGGAAGCCCTTTGTTTTTCAAAACAAAACAATTTGGCATTTTCTAACGGCGAAACAGATGCAAGTTCTGTGAATCTGCGTGCTGTCTTTATAAATTTCTCCATTTAAAATCTAGGGAAATGAGGAAGTTTTACTTGTATAGCTTTCACACCAACACAGCTCTCAAGGAAGCTAGAAATACCTATGCAAATCATTGGGAAGGTAGTTAGGTACTAGGCCTACCTAAAAACAAGACAAAACAAAAAACAGGATTGCTCAGTTTGAAGGGGTGGGGACAGGAACAAGCTGTGGAAATTCTTTTTAAATTACTTTCACTGCCCTAGTAGTCTTTCCTATTTATATTGATTTCCTCGCTGAGCCAGAGGTAGGCAGGTATGCATTCATAGGTTACCAGGATAGCTTATAAAGCTTAACTTTTCAGAATCACACTGTCAATAAATATTTATTGAATACCTGTTAATGTACCAAGCCCTGAGGTGGGGAAGGAGTCACAAAAGAAAAGTTAATGGGTCTATAAGATTATCCAGCAGATAACAAAGCTGAAAGGGCTCTCAGAGGTCATCTTGTCTAAAACCCTCCTTTTAGAGATGAGGGAACAAAGACCCAGAGAATCTACTGACTTCATAGCTTCATAGATTGACCTGAAAGGAATCTTAGATGTTGTGCAATCTAACCCTTTCATTTTACAGATGAGAAAACTGAGGCTCAGAGAGGCCTTGTCCCAGGACACATAGGTCCTGTGATTCCAAATCCAGGCCTCTTTTCCTGTTACCACTTCCCTTAAAGGAAAACCATGCTGGAGAGCAACAACAAATGACCTCAGTTTCTGAGTAGAGAAATTTTTCCTTAAGTATATGCTTATCAGCATCCATCCTATATGTATAAAAGGTGTTCTATCCCAATAGGCATGTATGAATTCTTATTCTATTAGTCCTATTTTATGAAAACTGTGGTGTATGTGTGTGTGTGTGTGTATACACACATCTGAAGTCAGGAGGACCTCAGTTCAAATCCAGCTTCAGATACATACTAGCTGTGTGACCCTGGGCAAGTCACTTAATCCTGTCTGCCTTGGATTCCTCATCTGTCAAATGAGTTAGAGAAGGAAATGGCAAACCACTCTTAATATCTTTGCCAAGAAAATCCCAAATGAAGTCATGAATAGTTGGACACAACTAATTGACTAAACAACATAAAAATGTGTATTTATGTATAAATGTATATATAATACATATATATGAATAATGGATTTTTTTCACTTGAATTTACATCTTCAAAAAATGTCTTTCCCATATGCAAAGAGACGGAAGATTTTTCAATTATCTGGTAACTGAACTTTGTAAATAGCCAACTAGGTAATTAAAGCTCAAAGAGATTTTATATATATATGAACATATAATACGTGTGTATATATATACACACATGTATTTACACATACACAGATACATGCACACACATATATACGCATGTTGACAGTTATTGTGTACTTGGCTTAGTCACCTATAAGATGACTAGCTCCTTGAGGGCTGGTAGCATATCTTATTCATCCTTGCATATCCACCAGCCCAATAAACCTAGAAAAAAGTCTAATTTTAGGTGTAAGCTGAACTATGTGACAGCTAAAGTCCCTTCCTCAAAGATTGTGAGATTCTATGAAATACATACTTCGTAAGAGGATGCAATCAGTTGTTTCTGAATCTCCTCAACACGTCTCTTGTCCAGTCCTTCTTTCCTCCCTATATCTGAACCACATGAGTTCAGGCCTTTATACCTCTCCCCCATTCACTGACTCTCTCTTTGGTCTCCCTGAATCCAGTCTCTTCATCTCTCCAATCTACCTTTCACATGTCTGCCAAATTAATATTCCTTAAAGCTAACTCCTCTGCTCCACAAACTTCAGTGGATGCTTAATTCCTTTGAGGATAATTACAAACTCTTCTGTTTGGCATTTAAAGCTCTTCACAATCTGGCCCTAGACTGTCTTGTCATACTGATCGTGTATTAGTAGTCCTCCCCATACAGTCCTCCTTCCAGACCAACAGGTTTGCTTGTTGCACTTTCTGGATCACACTCCATCTTCCTGCTCTGGGTCATTGCACAGTCTGTCCTTCATGTCTGCAGTTCCCTCCCTCTCCTTAGAAGCCCTGCCTCCCTTCAAGGCCCTGCTTCCATTACTTCTGCCCTTCTCTGGCTACAATTTCCTCCCTTCCCCATCTTGACCTGTTCAAATGTACACTCACTCTTCTTCTCCTGAGTCTCTTGAGTCCCATCATTGATCCCTGCTACGCCTCAAGATTGGATCATATTTACTTGCTGCTGAACAAAGCTGGAGAAAAATCATGGAACCAGGTTGACTGGGCCTACCACATATTTATGTTGTCCGATCCCAACAGGTCCCTCACTGTGTCAAGGCAATCATTTTATACCCCACTAATCAACACACTGTCCAACTTAGCACAGCACCTTTTGCCAAACCTTTTCATACCTCCCCTAGCCTTCTCACCCTCTCAGGTGAGAACCTTGCTTCATATTTCGTTGAAAAATTGAGAGTCATTCTTTGCTTAGAGTTACCACTAATCCCCTGTTCCTCACCTCACATCACTAAGACGCTTTCTGCCACTATTTTCTCCCTTCACTTATGTATCACACGAAGAGGTGGCCCCCTTCTCCTTGCCAAACTGCAAGCCTCTCTTTGTGCGCAACCTATTCTATCCTCTCTACTCCAGCGGATTGTTCTTTCTATCATCCTCATTCGTTTACTTATCTTCATTCTCTCCCAGGCCACTGGTTGCTTGCCTACTGCCTTCAAACACATTCATGTCTCTCCCATCTTCAAAATACCTTTACTTGATTCAGCCATCCCCACTAGCTACTATAGTCCTATATCAGTTTTCCCTTTCGGGGCTAAACTCCCTACAGTGGCCATCTATAATTGGTATTTCCATCTCCATTCATCTCATTCTCTCCTTAACTCTTTGCAGTTTGGATTCTTACCTCACCTTTCAATTGAAACTGGCTTTCTCTAAAGTTACCAATGATCTCTTAATTGCCAGATCTAATGCAATCCTCATCCTTCTTGATCTCACTGCACCCTTTGGCTTTGTCTATCTCCCTCTTCTCCTTAATACTCTTCTCTTTAGGACCCTGCTCTCTCTTAATTTTCCTCCTACCTGTTTGATTTCTCCCCAGTCTCCTTTGCTGGACCTTCATCCAGATCAGGCTGCTAACCCATAGGGGGGTTCCTCAAGTAAGCCCTCCAGGTGGTGAGGTGGTTAGAGCACTGGGCCTGAAGTCAGGAAGAACTGAGTCCAAATCTGGCCTTAGATGCTTGCTATCTGCATGACCCTGATCAAGTCGTCCAATCTCTCTTTGATTCAGTTTCTTCAACTGTAAAATGGGGATGATGATAATAGCAGCTATCTTATAGGATTGTTGTGCAGATCAAATGAGATATTTATAAAGTACTTAGTATAGTTCCTGGCACACAGCAGATGCTTAATAAATACTTGTTCCCTTGTCCCTTCTTCTTCCCATATTACAATTTTGCTTGATTATCTCATCAGCTCCTAAGGATTTAATTATTATCTCTATGCTGATGAGGTCTTAGATCTAGCTGTCTGGCTCTAACCTCCAGTCTCTAGTCTCTAACTGCCAATTGGACATCTAGAACTGGATGTCCCAGATATCTTAAACTAAATAAGTCCAAAACTGAAATCATTATCTTTCCCCCCACCCTCACACCCAACCCTACTTTTATCCTTAGTTTTCTATCCTTGCCCAGGGCACCAACATCTCCTTAGTCACCTAGACTAGAAACTTAGGTGCCTTCTCCACTCCTTTCTCCTTCCTATGTATTCACCTCCCATAACCAGTACGTTACTCTGTTCTGTCTATTCTTCTTTCTTAATGTCTTTCATGTATGTTCCCTTCTCTGTCACTGCCACCAGGATGACTCCGGCTCTCATCACTTGCCACCAGAACTGTTGCAATAGCATTCTAATTGGTCTCCCTGTCTCAAGTCTCTCCCCCCACTCTAGTCCATACTCCAATCAGCTGCCAAAGTGATCTTCCTAAAGTGTAGGTCTGACTATGTCATTCCCTATTCAATAAACTTCTGTATCCCTATCACCTTCAGGATCAAATATGAAACCTTCTGTTTGGCTTTTAAGGTCCTCCATAACCTGGCCCTCTTCTACTTTTCTTGTCTTCTTACACTTAACTTGTTCTTCCATATACTCATATTCTGTGATCCAGTAATACTGGTGTCTTTGCTGTTCTTCACACTCTGGAATGTTCTTCTTCCTCGTCTCTATCTCCTGACTTCCTTCAAGTCCTAACTAAAATCCCATGTTCCACAGGAAGCCTTTCCAGGTTGCCCTTAATGCTAGTTCCTTCTTTCTGTTGATTATCTCCAATTTATCTTGTAAATATCTCTCTGACCATAGTTATTCGCATGTGATTTCTACCATTAGACTATGAGTTCTTAAGAAGACAGATTTCCCCACCCCGCCCTTTCTTTGCATCCCAACATTTGGAACAGTGCTTGGCACATAGTAGTAGCTACTAAATGAAGGCTTCTTGACTAACCCCCAGCAAGAAATCTTTTTACCTAGTTGTTAATCACTGGTTCCCCCCTCCCTTGCCCCTTTGTATTTATTTTGTGTATGTAGCTTCTATGTTCTTATCTATGCACAAATTGTACTCCTCCTGGGAGGTTGTAAGTCCCTTTTGCCCTGGTACTGTTTCTCTTTTGTATTTGTATCTTCTAAGCCTTGCACAATGCCTGGCAGATAGCGGGTGCTTAATAAATGCTTATTGTTTGAATTGTCTTTGAATTTTTGGTCTGAGACCACATGGGTCCTACTGTATTACTGTCAGATTTCCATTTTAGTTTGACCTGTGTTCTTACTATGGAAAATATGTTGAGGAAGGTTAAACATAGAAGAAGACCTATGAATCAAGCAGACTATGGCAGGGAAAGAAGTGTATGAAGTCTAATTTGCACCTGGCCTACCATATTTTATCTTTAACCAAACTGTACTCTGCTTATCTTTTTTGCTTGGATCTGCAAGACCTGTGTGAGCATGTCACCTATAGGTACTTCTCCAGATTATAGCACACACAGATAACTAAAAAGGTCTTAGGTGGAGGACTGTGATTTTCTCAGCTTGGGGAATGCCTGCTCTGGGAATTCTGTACATCGGTGAAGATCATAACCCATTTATAACTTTGTAGATAAGTGAGTAGTTGCTTTAGGTACATAAATGTTAAGTGACTTGCCCAGGGCCACACAGCTAGTAACCATTAGAGGTAGAACTAGAACACAAGTCTTACAGAACTCCAAGAATTCCAAGCACTCTTTAATATTACCATCCACAAAATACCCTGTAAGGGAATGACCCTTTCAGATTTAGAGAAATTTGCAAAGGATGGTTCCAATTCAGCCTGCTTTGGCATTTTGTAAAGGAAGAGTTTCTTTTCAGTGGTGAATAGATCTAGCTATGCTTTTTAAGGGAAGTGAGGCTTTGATGAGTGCCTATGCTTAGAAAAAGTCTTGTGAAACTATGAACTTGCTCCTCATCTCCATATCCTGGTGACATACCCTTTCATCAACTATTTATTTGCATAAACCAATTGGAAAACTTCAGATCTCAGGTTCTAAACCGTTTTTTTGTATGTGTCATGGACCCTTTGGCAGTCTAGTGAAGCCTATGAACCCTTTCTCAGAATAATGTTTTTAAATTCATAAAATGAAATTATGTAAGATATTTAAAGATTATTTCTAATGAAGAAAAATCAATTTTTTCTCTCTCCTACTTCCCCCCATAAAAGAAAGAAAAACAAAACTCATAACAAATACGTGTAGTCATTCAAAATAAATTCCAACATTGGCCTTATATAAAAAGTGTGTTTCATTTTGTACCTTGAGTCCCATCACCTCTCTGTCAGGAGACAAATAACCTGCATCATGATTGATCTTTTACAGTCAGAGCTGATCATATTATGTTGTTCAGAGTTCTTAAGTTTTTAAGGTTGTTTGTTTTTGCAGTGTTGTTACAAATATAAATTGTTCTGGTTCTGCTCACTTTTCCCTGCATCAGTTCACACAAATTCTCCCAGATTTCTCTGAAGTTGTCCTTTTCATCATTCCTCAAAGCAGAATAGTATTCTCATATTTGCATACTGTAATTTGTTTAGTTGTTCCCCAGTGATTGGCATCTCCAGGTTTTTGCCACCACAAAGAGAGCTGCTATAAATATGTTTGTAAATAGGGGTCCTTTTCCTTTTTTTCATCTCTATGGTATAGATCTCTAGGTATAGACCTCATAGCAGTATCAATGCTAGGTCAAAGGCTATGCATTGTTTAACCACTTTTTTGGGCACAGTCCCAAATTGTTTTCTAGACTGGCTGAACCATTTTACAATGTAACTCAATTTAGAGGAACATGACATACTAATATTTGATTCATTCTCCAGCCCAAAGTTTTTTAAAGGCTTCATGTAATTGACAGTATATAACCAATTCACCCCTGTGGTGTCATTGGTCCTCTTTTTTTTTTTGGCAGGGCAATTGGGGTTAAGTGACTTGCCCAGCCACAGCTAGTAAATGTGTCAAGTGTCTGAAGCCAAATTTGAACTCAGGTCCTCCTGACTCCTGCACCGGTGCTCTACTCACTGCGCCACCTACCTGCTCCACTATTGGTCCTCTTTGAGAATGAAAGATGAAGAACAACAAGTTCTTTTATTAATGTATCCTTAAAAAAGAATTGGTCAATGCAGAAGATATATCAGATTCCATGCCATTTGGGGAGGGAGGGGGGAGTGGAGGGGGGAGAAAATCTGGAACTCCGGATCATGCGGAACTGAATGTTGTAAACTAAAAATAAAAAATTTTAATAAAAAAAATTTAAAAAAAAGAATTGGTGATCTTGAATATAGAAAAAATATGTTTTCCTGAAAGTATCATAAAATCCAAGTACATGAAAACTCACAAAAGTGAGTCCTATTCACTTTACATCAGTTCATTTCATTCAAGTGTTTCCAGGTTTCTATCATTTCTTATGGCACTATAGTATTCCATTACTTTCATATGCCTTCATTTTTTCAGTCATTCTCCAATTCATAATCTCCTTCCCCCCTTAGTTTCTAGTTCTTTGCTACTACAAAAACAGCTGCTATCAATCTTTTGGTACATATTAGACCTTTCCCTCTTTCTCTGATTTCCTTGGTGTATAGGCCTAGTAGTTTTGCTAGGTCGAAGGGTGTGCACAGTTCAGTAACTTTGGGGGCGTAGTTCCAAATTGCTTTCCAGAATAGTTGAACCAATTCACAAAGCCAGTAATGATAACATACGTAGCATTTCAAAAGAAATCAATTATACTGAAATATGGTTATCAAAATATTTGTAAAAGCAAGTTCACAGACCCCAAGTTAAGATTTTCCTTTCCCCCACCCTAAGGATAAAAAAAAAAAACTGTGGAACTCTGTACCCTAAAACTGTTTGGTGCTTATGAGGAAAATGACCATTGCCTGTTTATGGCTTAGCCTACAGAGAAGATGATTTAGGAAATGTACTTGATGGTCACCATAAAATAGAAGGAGGGCCTTGAACCAGCAAGACCTGTCTAAAGGAAAGGCTAAAACTGTGTTTTTCCACTTTCAGCTTGAAAGCGAAACTCAGAGCTGAGACTCTGAGGGAAAAGAATTGGAAAGACTTCTGCCAGTCATTAGCTAGGTGCTTTCCCCTTTTTGGAAGAGCCTAGCAGCGCCCCACCAGCCAAGAATTGCAGCTGCACCATTTGGAGAGCTGAGCACACCACACGTGTGATAGAGATAGGCCACTCAAGATCTGTGACATGCCCCTTACAACCTGCCGAACTCTTAAGGGGGCACATACCTCCAACTGGGAATATCCGTATTATATTAATAATGCCTGCAAGCTGCATATTGTTTTGCTGGTGTGTATTAAATTTATGTTTACATAAAATCAAAAAACTTTAAAGGAACTTTAGAAATTGTGTAGTCCAGTGGTTTCTTTCACTTTACAGAAATTGGGGCTCAGAGAGATTAAGTGATTTTCACAAGGTCGCAGAACCAGTTAGTTGTAGAGTGTTACTAAACCCATGTTTCCTGACTCCAAGATCAGTGCTCTTCCCATTACAGAAGCTGTCTCAGAGCCAATACCATAAGCTTCATAGCTGAGTTTACATATAATTATAGACTGACACCAGCTATTATCTAACTTTGTCTTATGTATGTATCTTCTTTCCCCAATTGGATTATATAACTCCTAGAGGGCAGGGGTCGGGCCTTTATTTCTTTTGTATTCCCCTTGGCACCTAGCCCTATAGGGAGATTTAAATACCTGATTTGGAAGCTAAATGTCTATAATCCCTTTCTGATGACTTAGAATACGATGTTAGTTCACAGATTAAACACATTTGCCAAAGGATTATATCTTTGGTTGTTAGTCAATAGTCAATAAACATTTATTAAGCACCTACTGTGTGCCAGGTGCTGTGCTAAGGGCTGAGGATACACAATCTAATGGGGAAAGACAATATACAAAAGGAAGTTGGAAAAGAGGGTGAGGTGAGGGGGAACATGGTAAAGAAGTCAGTCAGAGATGTTCCAGAGTAGTGCAACCAGGTGAGAAATGCAACATCTGAGCTGAACTCTCTCCTTAAATGGAGGTCGAGAGTTCATGGCCCCACTCTCCAGTGAGAGAGGCAGAGGGTAGTGATGAGGTGGAGAACCAGGGCTAATGAGATCTTATAGCGGAATGAGGTTTTTCCAGTAATAGGCAGGAATAGGGTGAAAATGTTAAAGAAGGCCCATAGAAGTGCAGACAAATGAGAGATGAATCAGAGAATTTAAAAAAAGGAAAAGAAAAAGAAAAAAAACGGAAAAAATTGAAAAAAGAATCACAGCATTGTGGCCACACAGTAGAAGGCTCTCAGAGGCTCACTAAGATGTTTTATTATCTGATGATAAGATCATAATATCATACTTATGACAATGCGCAGCTCTACTAGGGTAGATAGACCAGTTAGTGAGTCAAATGGTTATATAAGCCCCAAACTAGATGGGAACAATGGGGAGTTACTATCTAATTCAATTTATTTCAGTTGCAGCTTCCTGTGTACAAGGCTGGAAATACAGAGAGAAAACATTAAAAGCTTGGCAGAGCTCTTGGCCAATTTCAAGTCCCTGGGCCTTAGTTTTTGCATCTGTAATAATAATGAAGAGCTAACATTTGCATAGCACCTGTTGTGTGTCAGGCACTTTGCTAAGCATTTTAAAACCATTATCTCATTTGATATTCATAACAACTGTGAAAGGTAGGTGCCATTATCACTCCCATTTTACAGGTGAGGAAACTGAGGCTGCCAGAGGTTAAGTAACCAAGCTGATAAATGTTTGAGGTTGATTTTAAATTTAGGTCTTTGTGACTCCAGGCCCAGCCTCTATTCACTGTGCCATGTGGCTGCCCCTAAGAAATGTTCCCTGTACAATGATGGAGTTCAGTTGGATGATCTTGAAATCCCTTCTCATCCTAATCAGGGTGCCTCAGTTCTGGCTTTACTACTAATGCTGTGATCTTAGGAAAGCCAGCTACTCTCCCTGGTCCTTCGTTTCTTCATTTCTAAAATAAGGCGGGTAGACTAAACAATTTGTAAGGTCCCTTCTGGCTTTAGAGTTAATGTTTCCATGATTCATCTGCTCTTAAAAAACACACACGCACACACATACACCTCACAGTGTGTGGTTTAGTGACCTGAAGGATGTGATGCAAGCCAACCAAAGCAAGGAAATCCAGAGTTCAAGCATCCAGAAATTGTAATTCCACTTCCACCCTACGTCTCTGAATGAGTCTCACAGGTGTTGTATACAAAACATTGCACAATATCTGGGCACAGGATGAACAAGTTGTAGACAAGTATCAAGGAAGGAATTTGTAATTTTGCTTACTACACTTTATTTCAGACTCAGCTTTATGCATATTAAGAGTTCTACATGATTTCTCGCAAAGAACCATGGGTACAGATAGGATTAGTAGCATTGTCTCAGGACTAAGGGGACTAATACCAAGAGTCTCTGATATAAATATAGGGGGATACACTGAGGACTATATTTCCTACAATACTTTTGGGTTGAGAGAATTTCACTATTGGGGAAAATTCTCTGGGAATGACATCTCCCAGAATGCTCTGTGTGGGTCCCAATGTGTGGAATGGGTACTCAGTTCAGACTCTTTAAATTGCCCTCATTTAAAAGAGGGGCAAAAGTCTTCTTGAGCAAGGGGCTGGAGAGAGGTAGAGTTGTGATACATGCTAAAAGTTGATACGGTAGGCAATTGGCAGACAAAAGAAATGTCAGAGATGTCTAGATCAGGTTGTTGGTGCTGATGGGGTACAGGAACCAGAGAAGTGTGGCCCATTTCCTATTTAAACGTTTGTGCCTTTATCTTCCAATTTTTCCTCCCCATGAATATTTTTTTAACCTGGTGGTCTTTCAAACCTATGTTCCCCTACATAGACTATCAAAGAGTGAGGGAGAGTATAGGAAGTTGAATCGTTTGCTTTATGCCACATTTAGTCATGGTAAAGTATATTAACATTGCCTTTTTTCATTGAATTTCAAAGTTAGTAGGGATCATAGGATCATAGACTTACAGCCGGACATGATGTTAGAAGTCATCTAGGCCATCCCCTTCATCTTACAGATAAAGAAATTATTGCCCAGAAAAAGTGATTTGCCTACGGTGACACAGAGTGGTAAAGGTGGGATTTGAAACAAGGTCATCTGACTTTAAAACAAGCTTCTTTACACATTGCTTCCTCAAGGGATCTTGGTCTGACTTGTACCTGGGGAATTCCTTCTATGCTATTACTAATAATGGTTGTCTAGCCTTGCTTAGAGATCCTGCAATGACAGGAAATCCACTGCCTGAAATAGTCCATTCCACTTTTGTTGTTGTTATTCAGGTGTTTTTTGGTCATGCTGACTTTTTATGACCTCATTTGGGGTTTTCTTGGCAAGGATAGTACAGTGATTTGCCATTTTCTTCTCCAGCTTATTTTATAGATGAGGAAACTGAGGCAAACAGGGTTAAGTGACCTGGCCAGGGTCATACAGCTAATAAGTGTCTGAGGCCAGATTTTAACTCAGAAAGATGAGTCTTCCTGACTCCAGGCCCAGTGCTCTATCCACTGCATCACCCACCTGTCCATTTTTGGACACCTCTAATTGTTGAAAAGTTTTTTTTTTATTACCTCTTTTCTAAACCTGCTTTTCTGTGACTTCCACCCATTTCTCCTCATTTTGCTCTCTAGGTCAAAGAACAAACCTATTCTTTTCCATATATGACCAATCCTTTTTCTCCTTAACACACCTTCACATACTTGAAGACAGCAGTCATGTTGGCTCTTAATCTTTTCTTCTCCAGCTTAAAAATCCTCAGTCCCATTGACTGATTATCACATGGAATTTGTCTTCAGTCCTTTTGCCATTCTGGGCACCTTCCTGTGGGCAATGTCTTTCAAAAAATGTAATGCCTCTAACAGAGCACAGCGCTCAAGATGTGGTCTCACCAAGGCACAGTATAACATTACTATCTCCCTTGGTCTGGACCTTCTCATGATTGCACTGGTGGACGACATCAGTTTTTCTTTCTGCCCTGTTCTCCTTCTCTTCTAGCCTTATCAATGAACCCCCTGTTTTATTTACTTATTTTATTATTAACTTTTTTATTGATAGCTTTTGTTTTTGTATCATCTTTATTTCTAAATATATCCTCTCTATTCAGAGAGCCGTCCCTTACAGCAAAGCCTAAAAAAGAAAGACTAAAAAAGAGGAAGTTCAAAAAACCCTACCAAAACGTCAACCATTTTTGATATCACATGCAATGTTCAACTACTCCTCCCCCATCCCCTCATACTCCCTCATGTCTGCAAAGAAGGAAGGTTACAAGGTCAAGAAGGGTCATCATTTCAGGGTATTTTTTTTCTTTCCATTTATGCTGCAGTCTTTGTGTATATTATTGCCTTGGTTCTGCTTCTAAGTTCCTATAAGCCTTCCCCTGCTTCTCTGCCTTCTTAGTGTTCATTGTTTCTTATGGCCTAGCAATGTTCCATGACATTGATGTGTGGCAATTTGCGTAGCCATTTCCCAATAGATGGGCTCCTACTTTGTTTCTTCTTCTTTGGTCATACACACACACACACACACACACACACACACACACACACCAAACTTTCATTTTTAAGAAAAATAGTTTAGCAAAATCAACAGAGAGGAAAAAAAAACCCTCTCAGACATCCATCATAAGCAATTTTCCACATCCAATCTTTCCCAAGTCTCCAATGCAAGGAGGGAGGTAGGGCATCAGTCTAGGCTGCCCTTCCAACAAACTACTAAGGGTTCTCCCTAATTTCAGTACCTCACCCAAGTTCATTGCACATTTAGAAAGCTCTTTTGTCTGTTAAGCAAACGAAGGGGAGAAGGAAGAGGTATAGAAACTAAACTAAGTTCAGGGGAAAGGTTATATCATCATTCTCCATCCTGGACACATTCTTGCCTTTAATATGTATATGTGGGCTGCTTCAAAGGCTTGGAACCTGGACCTTCTAAGAATTTTCTCCTCTTTACATTAAATGCAGCTTACAAATATTTTTATTAACCACTGCTGCATTCAAGACACTGTGCTAGGAGCTGTATATATGCATGCCATGGTACTTGACTGTCATGAATATCTAAGATTAAAATCAGTGTGGAAAATATGTTTTCAATTAAAAAATCCATTTGTTCTCTATGCATACTGTCCAGCCTTCTCATAAGGAAAGCAAGAGGTTGCCCACTTTATAGATGGGAAGGTTGAAGTGCAGAACAAATGAGTGACTGGATGCAACAGGTAAATGATTAGTGGCAAGGCATTAAGACTTTGGTGGAACCCAAAAGGCCAAGATAGCATAATACACTTGTTCTCTTTCTACTAGATTCAGCTGCCTCCCCTTCCTTCTGAATAACAATGTGAGGAAAGAGGAAATGGGGAAAAAAAATAAGCCCGTTTAATTTAGTAAGGAGGAGTAATCATCTCTAAGAGAAGAGAGAATAGAGTACAAATAAGGAAAGGAAGTTTAAGGAAACAGGGATTAAGAACCTGAAAACAAAACACATGTTCATATACTCAAGATGATACTGTCCCGTATTAACGATACAATCCCTTGAGGAAAAAACAGTCAAAATCAAAGCTTTGTTCTGTAGTAGAGATAAAATAAGTTGAGTTGAAAGTGGCATGTGAGTGATATTTCTGAGGTGTATGTAAAATAACTGGTAAATAGAGTTAGAGGAAATAATCAGCTTTTGGAATGTCTTGATTCCTTAGACCTGATATTAGCAAGTTTTAGTGCCTGGGACTCAGAATGCCTCCCTACTGAGTGTTGGACCTCTCCTCCACTTTCTTGGTCTCCTATTGCACCATGATCCTTTCTTCAATACATTTGCCTTCCTAAATTATAAAAGATGGAGCAAAAACAGATTTTTTAACTTGTGGGTGAATACTAACCACGAGAACAGTTTGTAGAGGAGTGGGATATAGAATGGAAAAGGGATTTTGAGAAATAGGAGCGTTACCTGCAGACACCGAAACTACTGGTGACCTGTGTATTGTTTGTAATATATGCCAAAATAAAGTATCAAAGCAGCATGGGAAGATGAGTCGTTTATTTGCCTGAGTATCAGCAGAGAGGAGTTTAAAATTAAAGTGAAACCCACTGGTCATGATCTAAGTAAACTATTCCAGGTAGAGCCTGATAGGTGGATTGGCCACAGGTATCACCCAGGCCAATAGCAGCAGTGTGATATTAGTGCTGACTCCAGTTGCCATGGCCCAGGAAACCTGGGAAGGAACTAAATCCCAGGGGCTGAAAGAAGTGTGAATTCAGAGGTCCTTTGCACAGTTAGTTGTTCTGTTTTTTAACTTCTCTTCCTTCCTCTGCACAAGGAGGCTTCAGCCTGATAAGCTGCTCTTTGTTTGATTTCACAGGCTTAGTCTAAGGCTGGGGTTGAGGCATAGAATGAGCCAAATGACATCAGCATCAGAGTACAGCTGCCAACGTCAGAGAATAGGGATACAACACGGATCCTGATGGAATCCTGAGGCCAGTATTTGCAGGAAGAAAAACTGATGTGGGTGAGGCTATTAAGTAGCATGTGATATTGGTGGGTTTTTTTCTTGTGTGTGTGCATGTGTGTAGTGTGTGTATGTGTGTGTGTGTTTCTGTGTGTGTGTATGTGAGTGTGTGCTTATTTTGCATAATGTGCACTCAAAGCCTCATGGGAATGAAGGGAGGAAGCCCTGGCAGCATCTGGATAATGAGGGTGTGGTACCTCTGGAAAGGATGCCCCACCTCCTCCCTGTCCCTACCCTGTTCTAGGGGGAGTTGGAAAAATTCCAGGGCTAAGGTGAGGTCTAGGTCACCCTAACTGGTTATAGAGTGAAAAATTACTCCCCCATAGCTCAGAAGAATAAGAAACAGCAGTAAATGATGTAATTGGCTGGGTATTTGCCAAGCATAGTTATATTGGTACATATCTTTTTTTTGGTTGTAAAGGTGTATAAACCATAGGAATGGTGAGGGTAGGAGGGCCATAGTCAGGTGCCTATGGCCAAGAGCAAGGTTGGTTGGTCAAGTTCAACAAAAAAGTAGTTTACTGTAGCAGTCAGTTGTGATGATTGAATGAGACTAACAGCTACGGTTTTCCATTCCAACTAATGTAAAAGGAATGGGGAATATTCCAGTAATGTGCAAGTGTGCTAAATTTGTGCTTCTTAGAGTACCAAAGAATAGCTACATGTTGATTAAAATGAAAGTTGGTCTCCACATTACTGGAGAATGTAAAAATGAGTCTCTGAGGGTTTGTGGTTGATCAGTCCTGTGTTTGACTCTTTGTGACCCCATTTGGGGGTTTCCTGGCAAAGATACTGAAGTGGTTTGCTATTTCCTTTTCCAGCTCATTTTTGCAAATGAGAAAATTGAGTCAAATAGTGTTAAGTGACTTGCCCAGGGTTGCATAGTAAGTATCTGAAGCCAAATTTGAACTCGGAAAGATAAATCTTCCTGATCCTAGGCCCAGCACTCTCTCCACTGTACCTACTAGCTGCCCCTTTAAAAGTAAGATATTCCCTGATCTCAAGGAGCTTACACTTTAATTGTCATTCAGTTATGCATAAATAATTCTTTATGACTCCATTTGGGGTTTTCTTGGCAAAGATACTGGAGTGATTTGCCGGTTTCTTTCTCTTGTTCGTTTTATAGATGAAGGAACTGAGGTAAACAGGATTAAGTGACTTGCCTAGGGTCACATAGCTCCTAAGTGTGCCACACACCTCTCTCAGCTTGGCTATGCAGAATTTCAAGAGGAGTGAGTCTTCGATGTTTTGCATTAGAAGAGAACATAAAAGCCTGGGCTAGTTTATTTTCATTTTTGGTTTTCTTTTCCTGCTGACACATGTGCACAATAAAATCAGGAATATGGATGGGAAATAATTACTTTGCCTTCTCTCTAGCTTTTGAGCTAGCTCAAGTTCGTTTGCATGATGATCCTAGGGATCTTGGGAGTGATGTAGGCTTCATAGCTTTCACATAATTCCCGTGGTTTTTTTTTTCTGTCAGAGTCCCTTGAAATGAGTGTTAAACAAAGGATTTCTATGAGAGTTTAAAAAGGATTGTAGAAAATTTATAAACTCTAAATAAATAGTAATAAAATAGTATAATAAATATAAAAATGAAAAATTCTAAACATTCTAAATAAGACAGTTGTCTGGAGACAACAGTTCTTCCAGATTCACCATTGTCTCCAGTAACTCATCTTCTGGCAAGAGTAAATCAACTTTGAAACTCACTCCTCAGTGCCCAGGCCCTGGGACCCCCTCCCTCCCTCTGATTGGAGAGGGTAGAGGGGAACATTAAAGAGCTCCTCCCTCGAGGGACAGCTAGGTGGTACAGTGAGTAGACCACCAGCCCTGGAATCAGGAGGAGCTGAGTTCAAATCTAGCCTCAGACACTTGACACACTTATTAGCTGTGTGATCTTGGGTAAGTCACTTAACCCCAATTTCCTTGCCTTTCCCCCCTGCAAAAAAAGCTCCCCCCAGATTCTCAATTTAAGAAGGGGGTCCAGTATAGTCACCTCATCATCTTCACCCAGGTCTGCATTATACTCCTGCACTGGGTACCCTTTCCACCCTCCACAAATCTTTTCAGCTTCATTTTGTGTGTTTTCTTTCCCCTAATATGATATTATGAGCTCCTTGGGGACAAGGACTATCTTTTGACTTGCTTAGTATCCCTAATGCTTAACATAGAGCCTGGCATACAGCAAGTACTTAATAAATGTTTATTAACTGACTGATGACACTTCTAATCGGAGCCAGAAATAGATACTTAGAAGAATAGATTTAAACGTAGACTGAGGACTTTCTGCTTAGCTTGTGTTAGCTGGATGTGGTGGTTCATAGCCTAATTAATTAAGAAAGAGCTGTCAGCCAGTCCTAATTAGTGAACAGCTTTCTTGTCACTGTACCTCAGCACTCAAGAGTCAAGATGACCAATAACGGGAGATGGTATCTAGAAGCTGGTTGCATATAAATACTTGGTGACTGGAAGACCATCAATGCATAGCATAGAGATAGTGATACAAAGATGATCTACCAGCAAAAATGACATGCTCAATAAAGAGGCAGAAATTTAGTATCCGGTCGATTGCAGTAGGAAACAACATGCCATAAGCATGAAAAGGTATTGGCAACCTTGAAGCATGGATGAGGTTTGCAAAGTGCTTTCCCTCATTTTATCCTCACAACAACCTGGGAAGGTTGCTGCTATTATTAGCTACAGTTTACAGATGAGGAAACAGGCAAAAAAATTGACTTGTCCAGTATCACACAGCTAGTTAGTTTGGAGGTTGGAGTCAAACTCAGGTCCTCCAGACTCCAGGTCTAGAACTCCATCCACTCTGTCACCCAGATGATGGAACAGCCGGTTAAGAAATAGATACCGAAAATAGTCTTTGGGTTTTTGGCCACATTTTAAAATCTAGGAATAATGGCTTCTTGGCTAGTCACAGATAGATGGATAGATAGAGCACAAATTAAGCACTTTGTGCCAAGCACTGTGTGGGCTAATCTGGAGATACAAAGGCAAGCAAGCAAGACAGTCCCTGCCCTCAAATTTACAATTTTATGGGGGAGGAAAATACACAAAAGGAACTTGAAAAGGTAGCGGGAGTGGCATCCAAAGGAATGCAGTTGGTGGGAGATGGAAAGGTGGCTGGCCTAGGAGCCCTCTTTAAATGAAAGCTTTGGGAAGAATTCTCTGCTTAGAGAGGCAGATGGTACTTAGGGTACTGAAGAGGTATGAGTACCAAGGCTGATACGGTCTTGAAGGATGATGAATTTCTTGATGAAATTCTCCTTTAAAGAGGAATGGCAAAAGACTATGAGTGGTACTGTGGAGACCTGGGCTATGGCAAGATAAGGCAAAAAACCTCAGCTCTCCAAACTGTGGGGAGCTTTGGGTAGAGTCCTAACTTTCTGGTGGAGATGGTTGGAGAAAAGACTATGGACCAGGTGAGGAAATGGTCCAAAGTGGCATGCAGGCCTGGAATCCCATAGAAGACTCCTTGTTGATTATTTTTAGATTATGCCAAGTAGGAAAGAAAATCCAAAACATTGCAAGAAAAGATTCAAAAAGATCTCAACAGGTTAGCATGATAGGCCAAACAAAAAATAGAATAATTTGGTAGGGATAAGTAAAGATCTACTTTGGAGCTTAAAAAAACAAAACGAAACACCTTAACAAGTAAAGGCAGAGAGACATGGCTGGAAAGAAGTTCCTATAAATAAGTCAGGAAATTTTAATGTACTTCAATCTCAAAATGAGTCAATAATGTGACATGGAAGCCAAAAATCTAATTACATACTAAACTGCATTAAGAAAGGCATAGAGTTCAGAACACAGAAGGTAATCATCATACTCTACCCTGATCAGACCACATTTAGAGTACCATGCTCGTTTCTGGACATCACAATTTTTGAAGAACATAGACAAGTTGGATTATATCTAAAACATGGTGATAAGAGTGATAGGAGGATGGAGACCAAGCCATATGAATATTGATCAAAGGAACTGGATATCTTTATCCTGGAGAGTAGAAGACTCTAGCTGGGAACAGAATAGTGTAGTCTTCATGTATTTAAAGAGCTGTTGGGTTGAAGAGGCTTGGCTTTGTTCTGTTGGGCCTCAGAGGGCTGAACTAGGAGCAGTAGATGGAAGTTACAAAGAGGAAGCTTTGGGTTTGATGTGGATTAAGTAAAAGTGGATTGACTGCTTTAGGAGGTAGTGAATTCCCTTTCACTGGAGGTGTGAAGCCAAGGCTACATGACCACCCAGGCCAAGTATTTCCTGGCAGGGGTTCTCACTCAGCTATAGTTGGACTACATGGATTGTAAGGTCCCTCCCAACTCTGAGATTCTGTGATGCTAAGAGGGAAGCCAAATCAGTTCCCTAGAAGAAGTCATGCTTCTGCACAGTTCCTTAGGGAAATTTGCAGCTATCCAGGATAATCATATAGTCTCCCAGGAGAGTAGGAACAGATTCATTGAAGAGGATCAAGTAGAGGAGTTTTTGGATCAAGTCAAAGGTCTGGATCAACTTGGCAGTGGTAGGAGCTGAGCTAAGAGTCATGAGGTTCAGGGTCATAAGAAGGTTGAGAGTTGGGAGAGCCATTGTGAACAGGAACAAACCTAGACTTTACACTTCTCAGGGGCTATGAGTCATGTGGATGATGCCAGTCCAGGGATGGGAGGCTGAGCCCCTAGCAGTCAAGTGCTTTGCCCTTGTGTATATATAAGGGGGGCCTTGAACAGGGTTTTATTGTACATATAGAGAGCAATATGTGTTGTATAGTTTGTCCTTCATTCTCTAAAATGACCATGACATCAGGAAGATGATGACATGACTTGTAATTGAATTGGATCTGAGTGAGAGAGGGCTGTGCAAAATCACCAGCCTCACTTTCTCCTCCAGAGTTATTTTAGTGTCAAGTGGCCAGATATAGATCAGTATGACTGGAGATGGCCCAGGATGCAGTAGAAGACCAATATAGAAAGCAACATACATCCCTGGGAAAGATGAGACCAATAGGAAGAGAAGGTGTAAGGGCAAGCAAAGTGAGACTTTTTACTGTTTTTTCTTTTGGAGTGCTTCTCAGCATTAAGGCAATCAAGTGCCTTTGATTGAGTCTTGCCTTTGTTTGTAGGAAGGCCCACACTCTTTTGCTAATTAGGTCACAAGAGGTGTGAAGCCCTTGGGTCCTGAAAAAAGGTATATATACTTTGAGGGTAGTGGTTAAGCTAGAACTCTCAGAACTGTTGGAGGAGAGGTTTTGCTCACTCACCGGAAGAGTGTCATGTGATTTGACTAGACGAGACTCTGGGTAGCCATTAAGGAGCCCTCCAGCTTTGAAAAACCCAGATGTTGGTGCTTCTCTCTCTGGTAACTGTGTACGTATAACTTTGGTCAGACAGCTGGAAGCCTGTCCGTTGATTAATGTTATTTTCTCTGTTTATATTTTCTCTGTTTGTAATTACTGTTTGTATTTGCTCTGAAGTTCAGGGTGCTGACTTTTCCCCCCGAACTACGTGAATGGTATATGTATGTTTAATTAAAGTGAGATTGTAAACCCCTTAAAGTTGCTTTCCTTAGAAAAGCAGATCAAAGAACCTGTGCTAACAGCCCTCCTATGTGCTGGTGTTTTGGCCTTACATAGCCATAGTAGTGGCAAGTAGCATTGTTGTTACAGAAGGATGCTTGACTTTCTTGTAATATGAATCCTTTCGGATACTACTAATCCTAGCCAGGGTTGTACAATAAATATGGAAAATGATAAAGGCCTTTGAGAAATGTGGATACCTACTAAAAATGGAAAGTCAGATATTTCGACTACTTATAGGCTCAAGTATGAATCCCTTTCATAATCTGTTGGGTTAAATACAACCTGTCCTGTATTCAATGTCTTGTTTTCCTAAGTGTTTTCATGGGAGCTCAGGGTCATTTTCATATCTTTTTTTTTTTTTGATCTAGACATGGAACAAATGTTGTTCTCAGGGTAAATCCTAGATGAGAAATGAGCTAAAGAGTTACTTCATGAGAATTCTCCAGGATTGAAGCTAGTTCACGTAGCTCAGACCTTCATTGACAGACCATGAGTTACGTTAATATATTTTTAATAGCATTTTTTTTTGAAAACCTAGCTGGTGAAAATCTTTCTTCTCCTGTCTTTATATCATCCTTTCATTTTCTGTAGTTGGAATTTTCATTTATGTAAAGCAGATCAATGCTCATTCATCAGCAGCATCAGAAGAGTTAAAGCTCTCCAACTCCCAGAATCATCAAATAATATTACATCAGCATTGTATAATGAAAGATAGTAGCTTGGTTTTCTTTTCTTTGTGAGCGCCAGCTCTTTTTGGTCCATTGATTTTGAACAAGCAAATTCTTGTTTTAATGGAACTATAACCAAAATACACTGAAAAGGTATCCAACTAATACCTATTGACAAAGAAAAAGATGTATTATATTTCTATCTGCAATGCAAAAAAAAAAAAGAGGTGGGATATAACAACACAAATACTGCTCTGAGATAGGAAACTGCTTTATAGCAGTTCTCAAAAATCTCAGTACTATTATATGCAAGTCAAGTAGCTCTCTCCTCTCTCCCTGTTTCCTTCCTTTCTTGCTTCCTTCCTTTTGTATGCTTTGTTTGTCTACACTATAACTTGTACTATGCTATGGCCAAAAAGACATGATACACGTGTAACAGGCAGGACTGGACAACAAGGGCCCAGTCTTCTGAGGATGTGCAATATTCTCTGTTCCTACACATCCACATGGAGGCTTGGTACCCACTGATGGAAATGCTTGAAAGAGGGACCCTTTATTATTTCACTGATTCAGGGCAAGGGCAGAAATTCTATGGTTGTTTCCTACTGGCTTACTTTGTAGTTAAAACAACAATACCAAAAAAGCCTTTTAATTGGCTGCTGAGTAGGAAGTAAGTGTGCATACAAAAGCTTTGAACAGTTGAGATTTCTCACTTCCTTAGTAGATTCATAGCAGATTTTGAGTGAGGAAAAACAAGAAATGCTATGAATCTCCAGGTAGAGGGTCTCCGCCCAACACATTATATCCGTGTTCCTTTTTGTCTCTTCATGCCTATGCTTTTCTGATCATAGGTGAATGAGGATCTGAGACAGAACAGTCTAGGACCTAGGACCTTTACTTAGACTCTAGGTAAAGACTTTGTGAGCTTCAAAATATCAAAGCAGTACCAAAGGTCTAGTTACTAGCTTTCATAGTAGTTTCTGACATTAGCCATAGCAGCCCAACATGGAGCAACTTGGTTGACCCAGCCCAGCCGTGGGTCAGATGGGTAGCTGAGACCCTATGTTTTGTAAACAAGGGAGGGAATTATGGTACCCTCGGAAGGACCTTGGTGGGTGTCACATATGTTTGGTAGTCTCCACTTTGAGTCCACTTTTTCCAGAGACTGAGGGAATACGTAGAGGCAAGAATTTTGCCCTAATTGGGATGGTAGTGATGATAATGGTAGTGGTAGTACTTGCTATATCTTTACAGTAAATATTGTTTTGTAAAAGCTAATCGAGGTTATTTGGTTAATTAGTATTAAGGAGAGACCAACTGATCAGTTGATATCAGGCTGGTGTTAAATGGTATTTGTTTTTGGGAGGAGGGAACATACTACTAGATGAGGCCTTGAGAATACCAGTAGATAATAACCTAATCCTTCTGGGTTCCTACTATTACCCTGAAGGAAAAAGTGGCCTTTCCTCTCTGTGTGTATGTGTGTGTGTGTGGGGGGGGTGGCGTTTGAAAGAGTGAGCCCAGTACCCACATGTGTTGTTGTGCAGTTGTTTGAGACTCTTTTTGACGCTATTTGGGGTATTTCTTGGTAAACATACTGGAATGTTTTGTCATTTCCTTCTCCAGCTCATTTTACAGATGAGAAAACTGAGGCAAACAGAGCGAAGTGACTTGCCCAGAGTCACCAAGCTAGTAAGTGTCTGAGGCCAGATTTGAACTCAGGAAGATGAATCTTCCTGACACTAGGCCCAAAAATATACCCACTGCTTCACCTAGCTACATAAGACAAAAGTAACAGATATGGAGAATCTTTAGAGGTCATTTAGTTCAACTTTCCATCCACTGTACAAAATCTACTTGCTCTGTTCATCTCTTGTATTCCTGCTTATCCTTTTAGACTCAACTCAAATGTTACCTCCTCTGTTAAGTCTCCCCTAATGCCTGATGATGATAATGACCTTCCCTCTTAGATCTCATATGGCACTTTTGGGGAGCCACTCTGATCTACTAAACTGAAGTATCTGCTGTGGAGCCAGGCATATGTTCTGAGACATGTGCTCTGGTCCTTCGTTGAAGGATATGCAGTCTGAAATGATGCTACAGTTCTTTATTGGTTGTTCTTGTGGCTGCGTGTATGTGTGGGAGCTGGTTATAGATGATTGGTGTCTAAATCAGGAGGAGCTTCCCTCTCAATAATCTTACAAAATCTATAGAATGGTTCTATTCTTTCTCTTTTGAACATATTGCCTTGGGACACTGCCAGTTCTCTTTTAGACTTCTAGTGATGGAGCAGAGGTGTGATTTCCCTGCTTTCCCTTCCTCTAGCAGCAACAGTAGCTATATGTGTACATGGAAGCAAGAACATGTATTTGACCAGGCGAACCTGACACTGGATTTCAAGTTCCTGGCTTCCCCTTCTGCTTTGTGTGTTTTTTTTTGTCTCTCTCCAGCCAGCAACCAGTGATGCTGAGAGACTGATGTTTCTAGTTTTTGTGGCTACCTTGTGAGTTCCAGAATTCCTGTGTTTCTGAGTTGGTGCCAGCTGATGAGCAGCAGGTGATTCCTGCAATTATGCTGCTTCACGAAGAGGAAAAGATGACTATTCACAGGATCATCCTAAATTTGAAGAGACTAAAGACCATGTATAGGTGGCCAAAAGATCTGAACTTTGTGAGTCATTCAGTGAAAGCCAGAAGTGAAACTGAAATATTTGTTTAGCAATGCCATAAAATGTCTTTTACCTTTCAGAGAGATTATCGTGATGGTGACAGATTATGGCTTGTTTTAAATATCTGTTAATGTGTGCTTATCAGTTTTTTGTGCTTTCAGCATTTCTTTTGTGGTTGAGGAAATAAATAGCTGTCCTGTTCTTGATATCTATTTTGTAAATTGTGTTTCTTTTCTAGAAAGGACCCTGTTATTAACTTTTGGGGAAACCTTAGACAAAACTATACCTAGGCTTCATTTTAGATATTTTCCCTGAAGTTCTGCTTGGGAGTGAAAGCATAATCAGTCAGAGAAATGAGAGAAATCTTATTGCTTGGGATCACACCCCCAGGGATAAATTACAAAGCTGAAGCCCCATTTTCTGGTCATGATTTGCTTTGTACATTACAATTATCTGAGTGGTATTACTAGACTGTTAAGTTCTATGAGGGCAAGGACCAAGTCTTATCCAAACTTTGTTGTTGTAATTGTTTGAAAAGTCCTTCTTATATTGAGTCAAGATCTGGCTCTAACTTCTTCCCATTGACTGAGCCTAGTTCTGTTGAAAACCAACAAAGTAAATCTCTTCCAACCTTTTCCATAACGGCACCTCAAATATTTGAAGTCAACTCCCTTCATTTCTTGTCTTCTCTGGTCAGTTTAACTAATCTCATACGACATAGCTTCTACGTACCTCATTGTGTTTGATCTCTTCTTTAAGTTTTTAATAGGTCACTGGCCTTAAAATATGATGCTCAGAAATGCATAGATTTCTCCAAATGTGTTTGGACCAGCAGAAAATATGGCAGAACTATGACCTTTTAAAATTTATAGTATTATTAATCCAGTCTTAAGATTACATTGGCTTTGACTAATACAGAAATATGTTTTGCATAGGCTCTATCAAATTGCTTGCCTTTTCAGCGAGGGAGGACAGAAGGAGGGAATGAGACAATTTGGAACTCAAAATTTTAAAAAACAAATGTTAAAGATTGTCTTTTATATGTAATTGGAAAAAAATAATTTTTTTTTTTCTAAAAAAAGAAACTACACTAGGTTTAATAGCAGCTGTGTAAAATGATGACTCATATTGAGTTTGCAGCTAATCATTAACTCTAGTTCTCCTCTCTTTGGACTATTTACTTTGATAGCTATTATGTTAGGTCTCGTTGCTCCTGTATTCCTATAATTATTGTTACTACTATTATTTTTAAATAAAAGGACTTACATTTGTCCCTCTTAAATTTTGTTTTCTTTTGCTGACATCATAGCTTGATGATTTAATATATCATGGAGATGATCTTGGCTTCTTGGCATCTATGGCAATAGAGTACAAAACCTGGGAAGTCCAATCAGACATAAAGGCTTCAAGTAGGGGCCCTTGACTAATCCCTCTCAGTGAGAACTAGCCTAGTTAAATTTGGAGGGGCTCATCACCAGACTGGCTACCAAGTGTTGAATGCTTTCAGCCATTGTAACACTTGAATATCATGAAATGAGGTAGAGAGACTGTGATGGAGGAAACATACAGAGGAATGAAGTAGTGGCATTGAAGTGAATTTCAATGAATTGTGTTTTAGTCAGTGGAGATTTTTAAAAATCTGGATTTTGTCATAACAGTCTAGCATTTATATAGGCTTTAGGATTTGCAAAGTACTTTACAATTATTTTCTCATTTAATCTTCACAACAACCCTGGGAGGTAGGTGCTATGATTATCTCAATTTTATGGATGGGAAAACCAATACTGAGTTGACTTCCCCAGGATCACACTGCTAAATAAGTGTCTGAGGCAAGATTTGAACTCACATCTTTCTAACTTAAAGCCTAGTACACTATACCCATCTCCACCTAGCTGTCATTGAAAATGTTTGTCTTATCCCTAAATTTTCTTAGTATGCCATCTATGTTTTTATCCAGGTTGGTAAAATGTTAACCAGACTGATAGGAACTTGTTCCCTTAGTTGCTAGTAAAGTCTTTTCTGAAAAACAAACAAACAAGCAAACAAAAAAAAACCAAAAACCAAAACCAAAACCAAAAACCCTTCCTTTGTCTAGGGTATATTAAGAGGAATAAATGCTTTGTCCACCTTTAGGCCAAGGTATATGGGACAAATGAGTACTGTAATGAGTACTGAAATGAGTACAGATAAAACCATAATGATTACATTATTTTCCAAATAAACACACAAAATGCAAGTTATGACCTCTCAATGGTCAAGTCTGCCTATAGGTCTTGACGAGCAGGTGTTGGCAGGCCAGCCTATCACGCGTTGTTGGGAAGACCAGCATGTTCAGGAATATGTCCATGTAATGAATTATTTACAGTATGATACTATATAGTTACATGATGCAATATTTCATCATCAAAATTTCAATGCAGAACGCCCTCCACAAATTTACAATAAATTATTAAATTTGAGATGCGTCTTTTAAAAAAATTATATATTTTTTGAAATGACACAAATTAAAAAAAAACATTAAAGGGTTAAAGAAAGTAGATTTCCAGGGGGATGCTGAGTAATTTTTTTTTTAAAAGAGGGTGGTAGGCCAAATAAGTTTGGGAACCTCTACTCTAAAGGGTGGTCTAGGGTTTAGCTACAAGGGCCTGGAGGTAATTTTTTAAAATATTCATGTAAATCTCAAATGATAGCGCAATCTAGTCATCTAAAGTGATAAACCTTATAAAAATAAGAGCCATTCCCCAACTGATGAATGGCCAAAGGATATGAGCAGGTAGCTTTCAGAAGAAGTAATCAAAACTATCTACAGCTATACGAAAAAATGCTCCAAATTACTATTGATTAGAGGACTTCAAATTTAAAAAACTCAGAGGTACCATCCCACACCTGTCAGATTGGGTAATATGACAGAAAAGGGAAATAACAAATGTTGGAAGGCAAGTGGGGAAATTGAGACACTAATATATTGTTCACGGAGCTGTGAAATGATTTAACCATTCTGTAGAGCAATTAGGAACTATGCCCAAAGGGCCACAAAACAATGTATACCCTTTGACCCAGCAATACCAATACTAGGCCTATGTCCCAAAGAGATTTAAAAAAAAAACAAAAAGAAAAAAACCTACATGTACAATAATATTTATAGCAGCTTTTTTGGTGGTGGCAAAGAACTGAAAATTGAAGAAACATCCATCTGCTGGGGAATGGCTGAATGAGTTGTGGTATATGATGGAGATAAAATGTAAGAAACGATGAGCAGGATGCTCTCACAAAGACCCGAAAAGACTTAGATGAATTGATGCAAAATGAAATGAGCAGAACTGGGAGAACATTATGCACAACAACAGCAATATTTTACAATGATCAACTATGAATGACTCAGATATTCTCAGCAATACAATGATCCAAGACAATTCCAAAGGACTTATGATGCAAAATGCTGTCTGTTTCCAGAGAAAAAAGTGATGGAATCTGAATGCAGATTGAAGCATACTTGTTTTATTTTATTTTAAATTATTTTGGCCTGTTGTCTTTCACAACATGACTAATATGAAAATATATTTTGAATGAAAGCACATTTATAACCTATATAAAATTGCTCACCTTCACAATGAGGGGGGAGGGGAGGGAGAAAATTTGGAACTCAAAATTAAAAAATATTAAAATCGTTTTTACATGTAACTGGAAAAATATTAAATTAAAAAGGAAGATGAAGGATAAACAGAAACAAAAATAAAGTGATAAACCACTGCTATTTATCTGGGGAAAATTTTTAACACTAAAATTGTTTTTATAAATTTGCTTATTACAAAACTTTCTTGTTATTTTCTACCCTCACACTTTGTGTTAATATTAGTTTAAGCAGAATATGAGCAGTTCCACATTCACTTTATATTTATAGATTCATAAAATTTCAGAGTTGGAATGAAATTTAGAGATTGTCTTAACCAATTATCTGATTTTACAGATTTGGAAATTGAGGTTTCCTTCTCCTAGCTATTGTTCCTTCAAAAAGTTGGGAAATGCTGCTACTCTTTCTTTCTTTCTTTCTTTCTTTCTTTCTTTGTCTCTTTCTTTCTTCCTTTCTTTCTTTCTTCCTTTCTGTCTGTCTGTCTTTCTTTTTACTTTCTTTCTTTCTTTCTTTCTTTCTTTCTTTCTTTCTTTCTTTCTTTCTTTCTTTCTTCCTTCCTTCCTTCCTTCCTTCCTTCCTTTCTCTTTCTTACTTTCTTTCTTTCTTTTTTATTTCTTCCTTCCTTCATCTTTTTTTTCTTTCTCTCTCTCTCCTCTCTCCCTCTTCCTCTCCCTCTCTCTCTCTCTCTCTCTCTCTCTCTCTCTCTCTCTCTCTCTCTTTTTCTTTTCAAAAAGCTGGGGCAATTTACTTTTATCCTGTACATTTTCCCTTTTTGATTTCTTGAAATATAGGAAAAACAGGCTTTTAAAAGCCCATTATGTTTTAAATGGAGCCGCTGGACTACACCTCTGACCCTAAATGATTTTGACTTTCACTGAATGGACACTTAGGCTCATTTGTTTAGTTTCTTTCTTTTCTTTTCTTTTTTTTACTTTTTTATGTATTAGTGATCTTATTTAATATTTTAGTTTTCTTTTTTTATTTAATTTATTTAATATATTTAGTTTTCAGCATTGATTTTCACAAGAGTTTGAATTACGAATTTTCTCCCCATTTCTACCATCCCTCCAAGATGGCGTATATTCTGGTTGCCCTGTTCCCCAGTCAGCCCTCCCTTCTGTCACACCACTCCCCTCCCATCCTCTTTTCCCTTCCTTTCTTGTGGGGCAAGATAAATTTCTATGCCCCATTGCCTGTGTATCTTATTTTCTAGTTGCATGCAAAAACTTTTTTTTGTTTTTGAACATCTGTTTTTAAAACTTTGAATTCCAGATTCTCTCCCCTCTTCCCTTCCCACCCACTCTCCCTAAGAAGTCAAGAAATTCAACCTAGGCCACATGTGTATCATTATGTAAAACCCTTCCACAATACTCGTGTTGTGAAGGACTAACTATATTTTGCTCCTTCGTAACCTATCCCCCTTTATCCAATTTTCTCCCTTGACCCTGTCCCTTTTCAAAAGTGTTTGTTTTTGACTACCTCCTCCCCCATCTGCCCTCCCTTCTATCGTCCCTCCTTTTTATCTTCTTCCTCCTTCTTTCCTGTGGGGTAAGATACCCAATTGAGTGTGTATGGTATTCCCACCTCAGGTCAAATCTGATGGGAGCAAGATTCACTCATTCCCCCTCACCTGCCTCCTCTTCCTTTCCTACAGAACTGCTTTTTCTTGCCACTTTTATGTGAGATAATTTACCCCATTCTATCTCTCCCTTTCTCCCTCTCTCAACATATTCCTCTCTCATCCCTTAATTTGATTTTATTTTTTTTTAGATATCATCCCTTCATATTCAACTCACCCTGTGCCCTCTGTCTATATATATATATACACACATATATGTATACACATATATACACACATATATATATACACATATATACATACATATATATATACACACACGCATATACACACACACACACACACACACATATATATATATACATATATATATATGCATATTCCCCTCAGCTACCCTAATACTAAGGTCTCGTGAATCATACACATCATCTTTCCATGTAGGAATGTAAACAAAACAGTTCAACTTTAGTAAGTCCCTTATGATTTCTTTTTCTTGTTCTTTTTCTTGATTACCTTTTCATGCTTCTCTTGATTCTTGTGTTTGAAAGTCAAATTTTCTATTCAGCTCTGGTCTTTTCACTGAGAAAGCTTGAAAGTTCTCTCTTTTATTGAAAGTCCAAATTTTGCCTTGGAGCACGATACTCAGTTTTGCTGGGTAGGCGATTCTTGGTTTTAATCCTAGCTCCATTGACCTCCAGAATATCATATTCCAAGCCCTTCGATCTCTTAATGTAGAAGCTGCTAGATCTTGTATTATTCTGATTGTGTTTCCACAATATTCAAATTGTTTCTTTCTGACTGCTTACAGTATTTTCTCTTTGACTTGGAAACTCTGGAATTTGGCAACAATGTTCCTAGGAGTTTTCTTTTTGGGATCTTTTTTAGGAGGCAATCTGTGGATTCTTTCAACATCTGTTTTATCCTCTGGCTCTGGAATATCAGGGCAATTTTCCTTGATAATTTCTTGAAAGATGATGTCTAGGCTCTTTTTCTGATCATTGCTTTCAGGTAGTCCAATAATTTTTAAAATTATCTCCCCTGGATCTACTCTCCAGGTCAGTGGTTTTTCCAATGAGATAATTCACATTGTCTTCCATTTTTTCATTCCTTTGGTTCTGTTTTATTCATAAAGTCACTAGCTTCCACTTGCTCCAATCTAATTTTTAAGGTGGCATTTTCTTCTGTGATCTTTTGGACCTCCTTTTCCATTTGGCTAATTCTGCCTTTCAAGGCATTCTTCTCTTCATTGGCTTTTTAGTCTATTCCTGTTATTTTCTTCAGTATTTTTTGGGTCTCCTTTAGCAAGTCATTGACTTGTTTTTCATGGTTTTCTTGCATCACCCTCATTTCTCTTCCTATTTTTTCCTCTACTTCTCTTCCTTGCTTTTCCAAATCCTTTTTGAGCTCTTCCATGGCCTGAGACCAATTCATATTTTCCTTGGAGGCTTTTGATGTAGGCTCTTTGACTTTGTTAACTTCTTCTGGCTGTATGTTGTGGTCTTCTTTGTCACCAAAAAAGGAATCTAGAGTTTGAGTTTGAGTCTGAGTTCGTTTTCGCTGCCTCTTCATGTTTCCAGCCAACTACTTGACCCTTGAGCTTTTTGTCAGTATATGACTGCTTGTTGAGTAGAGAGTCCTAAGATTTAGGGCCCAAGAACTGCTGTTTTCAGAACTACTTCTACTCTCCCATTACCCCAGGCTCTGTCCCAGCAGTGCTCCTCCTCCCCCAAGAACCGCCAACCAGTACCACAATACAGATCAAAGCAGTGCACAGCAAGAGAATCTACCTTTGTGCCCACAAAGTGCTCCTTGTACTCCTGCTCTGATAGGCTGCTAGATTCCTCCCATTGTGTGAGCCAAGAACTCAGGAAGCAGCCTCAGGCGCTTCCTGCTGCTGCAACCACCACCACTGCACTACTTCTTCCACCCCCAGAGCTGGTGGCTGGACCACTCCAAACTCAATCCTGTAGTTTCCCCCTAACCTGCTCTTTGGTGTTTGTGGGTTGAGAAGTCTGGTAACTGCCACAGCTCACTGTTTCATGGCCCCAGGGCCTGTTCTGGCTGGCTGACTTAGGGTCTGGTCTGTCCCTGCTTGGCCCACACTGGGCTACCCTCCACTCTCAGCACCGTGTGATAGACCCTTCCTGGTGACCATCCAGGCTCTCTTGGGCTGGAGACCTGTTTCCCTCTGCTATTTTGTGGGTTCTGCAGATATAGAATTTGTTCAGAGATGTTTTTTACAGGTGTTTGGAAGGATTTGGGGGAGAGCTTAAGCAAGTCGCTGCTTTCCAGTTGCCATCTTGGCTCCGCCCCCTCCATTGTTTAGTTTCTAATGCCTTAGAATGAGTGTAAATAGCAATTGTTTTGTATTCTGGCCAGAAACTCTGAGGGTCATTCCCCTCCCAGACTCATGTCTTTGGGATGGTAAATTGGGCCATCTTTTGTCTCAAGTCTTACCTAGCCCTTAGTCATTGAATGGGCGTGGTGTGAGACAAACTAAGACCCAGGAAAGACTTTCATTTAGAAAGGCCGAGTTGACTCACCGTATCCTGGGTCATCCCCTGTCATTTTGACTTTTGTCCTGTCACTGGAATCTGATGACTCTGGAGATGAGAGAGGACTTTGCACAGCTCAGCCTCACTCAAAGCCAATTAACATGCAAGCAAGACATCACCCTTGTGATGTCATCGGTCATCTTCAAAAACTGAGGCAAACAGGGTCAAGTGATTTGTCCAGGGTCACACAGTTGCCAGGCCTGGAATCAGAAGACCTGAGTTCAAACGTGACTTCAGACGCTTGCTAGCTGTGTGACCTGGGCCAAGGCACTTAACCCTGTTTCCCTCAGTTTCCTTATCTGTAAAATGAGCTGGAAAAGGAAATGGCAAACCACTCCAGTATCTTTGCCAAGAAAATTCCAAATGGGGTCATGAAGAGTTGGACATGATCGAAAATGACTGAACAGCAGCAATAATACATTCAGCAGACTTTAAAAAGGGAGAAACTCTGACCTCCTTTCTATGTTCCATCAGTTCTCCCAAGTGATAATTAGTTCTATCTCGCTGATGTGGTGAATATATTCTCTGTACTTGATCCCAGCTATACCTGCCTCTCATGGTCCTAGGGGTATCCTGGGGGGTTTGTATATTTCTACTCTAATGCTATCAGCTCAAGCCCCTACATTTTGTATTCCCCTCCCCCCACTATTAGCCACCAATAAGTGACTAGTACCCTAGTTCCCTTTAGCTAACTAATTAATATCAATTAGTTTTTCCTAAGGGTTATTTATTTGGAAGATATAGCCATAGGTAAAGTACAAACATTTTCCCCCATCACCTCGGAAGAGCATTTTCCACCATACCACCTCCATCTTTGGGCTCAGATGGAGTAGTTTCTTGATAGCACTGGTCTCACCAAATTCTTGTCCAACAGGGCTTAATTGACATAACTGCTAGATAAGTCCTTGTCTCAGCTTTCTCTGAGCTGGATCCCCAGAGCATTAGTACTAGTTTGCAGAACTCAGCCTGACCTCTGACTCCTGGGACCCAGGGATGCTCGCTCTCTTGACTTCTTGAAACTTACAAGGGTGAAGTCTCCAGGCCAAGGTTGAAGGCTCTGATGCATGGGGACACATGTTGGCCTTGGAGAGAGAGGTCCAGAGCCTCTTCCTTTACAACATCATCTCTTGCTGAATATTGTCATTGAAGGAGTCAAACCAAGGATGGTGATCCACCAAGAGGGAAAGCCAAGGCTGACTAAAGCATTTTGAAGGCACCCCCAGTTCTGCAACTGTAACCATCAAAGAACCTTCTGTCTACTATGTAGTTAGCAGAGTGGACACAGTTAAGAATATCTACATATGCTTCCAAATCTCTTGAAGGCATTTCCATAATATATCATGATGACTCTCCTGGAAGCTGACCATCCCTCCCCACAACCTATTCCGCATGAGGAGTGACAACATAACCATCATGACACTGTGTCTACCATAATACTAGAGTTCCTTTGAGGGAGTTAGAGGAGAGCTTGTACCCTTCCCCATGTGGCTGCTAAAGTTGAAGAAAGCTGGGCAAGTCTGAGCCTGGACTTTTGTCTTCCTCTTATATTTTCTTTGCCTGATTATAGGTGACTGAACAGTGATACTGAGATGGGAAAGTCCAGCTCTGCTGGGACACTCACTATAGCACTTTTAAATCTTAAATATAATCCTTTACTTAACAATAAGACAAAAGAAATAATATCATGGCTGCTCACATGTTAAAACAAATGACAGAATAATAAATATGTTGAAATGCACACATAAACCTGGGTCACAATTCTCCTACAAGTGTACTTATTGTCTGTGAGAGGGGGCATATACTTAGAGAGTGATGTCTAAGACAAATGAGTTGATCCTCTATGTCATTTTTCTACTTCTCTGCTTTTGCTCTCAGGTGGACTTATTCCTCAACAGCAACTTTCAACTTCAAATTAGGTGATGCTGCTCCAAAATCTGTCTTGTCAAGTCTCTGTCTCCTCTGATCTTTCTGGGTTTAGATTCTTGGTTCTTTCTGTAAATAAGCCTACTTTACTTTATGGTTAGTAACCAAAATCTTATCTTTTATCTATGATCAGGTAAATTACATTTTCCCCATATTATGAACCATTTGATTATCCATATCTCTCCAGTATGATGAAGCTTGTCACATTCAAAATGAGTAATAGTTGTTTCAGAACTCTGAGTCAGAGTAATTGTTTCTCTTAGAAATCCGAGCAGATCTATGCCCCAGACAAGTGAACCATCTAGGTGGAATTGAATCAGACACTACTTTTCTCAGAAATAGATACGTCCCAAACAAGTGAACCTCTCAGCTCCTTAAAGGGTTACTATCTTCTTCTAGGAAAACAAATCCATACATTGGCAATGCTGAAAATACATGCCTTATTTCGTACTTTGAGACAATTACTTGTCAGGGTGTGATTAGCGGGCTTTGTCTTTGTTCTTCTGGAATTATGGTTTGTTACTTCATTGATGAAATTTCTTAAGTCTTTCAAAGTTGTTTTTCTTTACAGTGTTGCTGTTGTATAAATAGTTATGGCTCTGCTCACCTCACTGTGTCAATTCATAGATTTCCCAGGTTTCTTTGAAACTCTCCCTTTTGTCATTTCTTATGGCATAATAATATTCTATTACACTAATATATCATAATTTGTTCAGTTATTCCCCAGGTGATGAGTGCATCTTTAGTTTCTAGTTCTTTGCTGCCAAAAAAGTGCTGTTATAAATATTTTTGTATATATAGGTCTTTTGTTTTTCTTGCTTTGATCTTTGGATCATAGGACATATTCAGAAGTAGAAGAGACCTTGGAGACAATCAAGTCCTATGGCCTCATTTTACAGATGAGGAAAATGAAGCTTAGAAGGGTTGAGGATCACACAGCTAGTATTTTTCTAAGGCAGGATTTTCATTCAAATCTTGACCCCAAAACCAGTGCCTCTATCTACTATATCACATGACTGCTGGCATATAGGTCTAGTAATGGTATTGTGTAGTCAAAACCTGAACAGTTTAGGGACTTTTTGGTTATAATTCCAAATTGCCTTCTACCAGTTCACACCTCTGCCAGTATGCATTAATGTGTCTGTCTTCCCAGAGTCCCTCCAGTTATCATTTTTCTTTTTTCATTACTTTTCTTGAGCTTCTGTCCCTCCAGATAGATTTCATTACTATTTTCTCTAGTTCTATGAACTAAATTTTTAGTAATTAGATTAGTATGATACTGAATAAGTAAATCAAATCAAATACTATTATCAGTTTCATCATATTGGCATGGCTTACTTATGAGCAATAATATTTTCCAATTATTTCAGTATGTATTTTTCTAGAGTGTTCTGTAGTTCAATTAACACAATTCCTATGTGTGTCTTGGTAGGTAGATTCTCAAGTATTTTATGTATTCTATAGCTTCCTGGTCATTGAGGGGCATAAAAATGTCTAGCCATATGGAGTCTGGGTTTCTCAGATTTGGTGGGTGCCTAAGACCGTTCAAGTCACTGTTCTTTGATGACCTGCTAAACAGACATTTCCAGATAGAGAGGAGGAGGTCCTGTTTAGAGAAGTTAAGTACCACGGCATTCTTGCTGCATATTCTTGCTGTGTTAGAGTAAAGTAAACCTCCTTTGTCAAATGTTCAATGACTTATGTGTGCCTCATTTTATCCCAACATCAAACCTGAATTAAGAGGGTGCTAGCAATTAGAGCTGCATGTCCAACAAAGGGATAAGTATCCGGAGTCCCGATGATCCCAGTGTTTTTGCCAAGAAAACCCCAAAATGGGGTCATAAAGACTCGGACATGACTGAAAAATGACAGAACAATAACAATACTAATCTGGACATGAGAATTCCCATGGACGGCATGTTGACAGTTTAAAAATGTAATATTATTTATGTTTTATTTTATTTTTTATTTTGTTAAATATTTCTCGATTACATTTTAATCTGGTTTGGGCTACACTCCGGAGTGTTGTGGGCCATGTGCCTGACACCTTTGAAACCAACTGGCCTGATCCCAGGACTGGCGAAGCAGAGCAGTTGAGAATTAAGAAGATACTTGTTTCTAAGGAGTTCCAGCTGAATCCCAAATCAAGAGCTTGGCAGGTGATTTCTGCTCTTTGTTCAAGACTGGGATCAAAATGCCATGGCACTCTTCCAAATTAGAAGCTCTGGAGCAGTCTTGTGTGGAAGCCAACCTTTTATCCTTTCAAAGAAGGTCAAGTGTTCAAGACGCTCACTGACTCAAGAGCATGGCCAAGGAGAAGTGACCTTTGGCTCAGTTCACTGTAATTTCTGTTTTGTGATGATTCAGTTCAATTGAATGGACATGTTAGATGCCTGCTATGTGCAGAGCACTAAGATAGATAAATGAGGCAAATGATTCACTGCTTCAAGGACCTCCTCTTGCGTCTCTTCAGCAGCTTTGCCAGCTGGCTCAACAAATTCAGGAAGACCAGAGAATCAAAGAGCACAAGTCATCTTGTACATTGTCTGTCTTCAGTTATTCTCCAAAGTAGGTTTGAGTCCAGGGAACTAAATAGCACCTTCCCTAGGACCATTATGTACTCTGGGAAAGGGATTTGACATTTTAAGCTACTGACAACCTGGTAAGTAGATGAATGGCTTCATTAACTATCACATCTTTAACTTGTTTTGGCAGGTGGAATTTATCATAATAATTATTTTTTTTACTACTGCTTTTTTGTTGGCTTCCTAATTTTTAAAAAAATGTTTATTCAGTTTCTTAGTCCTCTGCTTTTTCTGTTTTGTTAATGTCTGTTTGTAGGAATGTGTTTTTTTTCCCCATGAGCTGGGATCCCAGCTGCATCCCAGAAATTTTAGTATGTTGCTTCATCATTCATTTTCCTTCACATAGTTATTAATTGTTTCTATGAAACAATTTGGCCCACTCATAATTGAGCATTTCTGTTTTGTGACAGTTCTCTAGAACAAGGGAGTCCCTCCTGAAATTCGGTTGTAGGTTTCTCCTATTGATTCTTGCTTTCTTTAGCTGGGCTTACAGTGCCATACTCCCCCCAGTGTAGGTGCTGTTATCAAAAGATTAGGTTGTTGTTGGGGCACCCAGTTTATGGTGGGTCACCCAGAGACCTGAGGCAAAAGAGCCCTTTGGTGAGTTAATATGCTAAGAACAATGTGTAAAACATAGGAATCAGTTAAATGCAAAGCTAAATTGCAAGTAATGGGGAAGAGAGATAAGGGAAAAAAGGAAAAAGGGACCCAACTTACGATTCAAGCATATACACTAACACAGAATATAATTCACATAAGAACAGTGTTGCATTCGAGAGTACAGGGACCTGGGTCCATTCAACAGGAACGAGGTGTTCCAAGTTGATCTTCTGGGAGGCAGGTTCTTGTATTCTGATTTTAAGAGCCCCTTCCCAAGCTAGCTGATTTCGTATCAGGGGTCAGTGCAAAATATTATTTGGGCGGGGGCTTTATCAGGGAGAAAAACAAGCTGGTGGAAGGCAAATTATTTTTTGGGGGACATAGCTGTACTAACCTTTGAAAAATATTAGTGCTTGTTAGTATTTTCCCATGGTATGTTCTATAAGCTTACAGCCTCCCTTCAGGGGACAATCCTACAACAATTTTATTGTTAAATCTCCATTTGGATTTGTGTCTTTTGTTTGTGCTCCTTCAATACCCTACTATTTTTTATTGTGTTGTGGTCTGTAAAGGATGTGTTTATTATGTCTGCCTCTTTTGTTTGTTTGTTTTCGCATATCTGCGTGTCCTAATACACAGTCAGTTTTTGTGCCGGTTCCTTGTGGTGCTGAGAGATACATATATTCTTTAGCTGTCACATTTAGATAGCATCGTAAGTCTTCTAGCTCTAGATTCTCCATCAATTTGTTTAATTCTGTAATTTCCCTGTTGTTTATTTTTCTGTTAAATTTGTCCAAAACAGAGAAGAACATCGAAATATCTTGCTACTACTGTCTTACTGTCTACATCTTCTTGTAGTCCAGTTGACTTTTTCTTCTACGGATTTAGATATTAAAGTATTTGGAACACATGAGGTTAATATTGGTATTGGTTTGTTATCTATGGTTTCTTTCAACAAAACATAGTTTCTTTGTTTTCTCTTTTATGTTGTGAATTTTTGTTTCTGTTTTGTCTGACAATGGGGTTGTAATTCCTGCTTTTTTTTTAAATTCACCTGAGGTGAATCATTTCCATCCAGTCCCATTCTTATTGCTAACAACAGTAATAGTTCACATTACTATGGCACTTTTAGCTTTACAAAGTGATTTCTTCACAACAGTTCTATGAGGAATTTACAAACACAGTTTATATAAAATCTGAGAAAATTCTATCCTGTACTGGACGTTGCCTAGAATATCTATGTCTCAGGCATTTAATTATCAAAATTTGAGACTCATTCCATCTCATCAGTGCTGCCAGCCACCTTAGCATTGGGGAATTAAGAGCAAAATAAATCTGTGAGTGGACTTTATGTGAGAAGAAATGGTTTGGGTACCACTTCACTTGGAGAAATGAGAAAGACTACAGTTTGTGTAGTTTTGGGTAGGAAAATCAGAAAGAGAGAAATTTGTCCATCGGTCAGGTTAGCTGGCTAAAACACAGTGGGATGGCTTGAGGGCCTCCTGAAAAGAAATAAGATGGCCTCCTAGCTTTCCTACCAAATACCTCACATAACTTTTAAGCACTATGAAGCAACTGTTTTCTTTCATTTCATCAACATTTACTAAGCTTCTATTATCTGCTAAGGCATTATTCCACAAAGTAATATACTACCCATGGGACTCTTTGATTTCATTTGCACGGCAAGTATTTTTTTTTTCAAATTGGGAAACAGAATAAATGTTATTTTCTAAGTTTATCATTGCTCTATTTCATAAATAGTTACTTTATCTTCCTGGATCTGAGGACCTTCCATTGATTTATTTAGAGTATCCAATTTTTAAAAATTTCACCAAATACATGTTTCAGGAGGAGATTTTTGTTTTAAATGAATTTGCTTCATCTTTATTATTATCGCTAAGAAAAATGTCAATTTCTTCCTTCCAGTTGATTATCTATTCAAACTAGTAAGGTATTTATCTTTCATGGAAAGGATATTATATCATTTTTAAAGAAATTAGTGTAACAGAGGTCTGGCCAATAGAACTCCATCCTCAGAGCATGCAAGCATGCTTTACTTGATGTCTGCCCATTTGGAAGAGGTCAGGGAGCTTCTTCCTGAAAGGTATGATGGTGTGTAATGGGAGGACTCTGCACTTGTAACTTTCCTGGCTGTGTTCAGATGAGGAAACAAAGACTGCTGTATTCCCTTGTTAGAAAGAGAAGCCTCAGGTCTTTTATTATCTCTCTGCTGAGGCCTCAATCATGTGGCCCATGAGTACATGAACCTACTGTCTCTTGTGTCTATTTCCATCTTTGTTATGTCCATTCTACCTGCTTTTAGAGGAAGGAGTATTAGGGCTATGACCTTATGAGCTTAAAAAAGGTCAGAATGGTGAGGCACCAGAGGTCTAGGACGTGGAGGCTGTGCCAGATTTTATAACCAGCCATGGGGAAATAAGTTATCAGCAGCTTGTTTGACCAAGCACAGATCAAAGGTAACCAAGAGCAAGCAAAAGTGATTATCCAGATTATCGTCTATGCCACATTCAGAAGTGGACTTGGTGGGATATGAGTTCACAGAAACTGTAGTAAGTTCCATCCTTGGGAACTGAGGCAGTTTAAAGGAAAGGTGTTCACCATGGTGTTGGCGGGGTGGGGCAACGTTTTGTAACTTCTGATCTTTTTATATTTTCATAGTAAATATCCCTAGGTGGTGGAGTGGATAGCGGTTCCAGAGTTAGGAAGACTTATATTCCTGAGTTCAAATCTGGTCTCAGATGTGTTTGTTTCCTCACTTATAAAATTTTATATATTTCCTCAGTTTCCTCACTTAAAAAATGAGTTGGAAAAGCAAATGGCAAATCACTCCAGTATCTTGGCCAGGGAAACCCCAAATGGGGTCATGAAGAGTTGGACATGGCTGAAATGACTGAACGACAATAAAAGAGCTAATTGAAGTTATTTGGTTAAATGATTCTGGGGCACTAATCACTGCTAATCACCACTAGGGGCAGCTAGCTGTTGCAGTGGATAGAGAGCTGCGCCTGGAGTCAGGAAGACCCGAGTTAAAATCCAGTCTCAGGTATTTACTAGCTGTATGACTCTGGGGAAGTCCCTTAACCCCTGCTTGCCTCAGTTTCCTCAACTGTAAAATGGAGATAATAAGAGCACCTACCTCACAGAGTTGTTGTGAGGATCAAATGAGAGAGAGGGAAAAGTTGTCAAGTGCCCAGTGTCTGGCTCAGAGAAAGCACTATATTAACATGTATTATTGTTATTAATCCCTGCTAATTAATTAACACTTGGGAGAATACTGGAATAGAAGAAACTTGAGCTGAAATCATTAGAGAAAGAAACCTCTGGCTCCTGGGGATATCGCTAGTACCCTGAAAGGGAAATGGAGTCTCATCTTGGGAGTTCTGATTGAGAGTGAAAGTTGGTATGGGGATTCTTAAAACTCATAAAGGTTGCATTAGAAACAAGAAAAAAAAATTCATTTAATTGTTGCAAATTTCAAATAATTGTTTACATTGGTTCTTAATTTAATCTTTTAAAGTGAGGAGATTTTTTGTTTGTTTGTTTTTGGTTACCTACTTATTTGGTTAGCTACCTACCCTTCGACTGATGCCAGATCTTTTCCAGGAGCCTTTTTAGTGTCTTAGGGCTTGATACAATCGACACAAAATCGTCCACAAATAGTAGCATCTGAAGGACTTCACCCTCTACATGGAATCCTTCTTCGCCCTAGATTCTATGCTGGATATCCTCTATCACAGTGACAAATACTTGTGTCTAGCGTGCGCTTCTCCCTGTGTCTCGTCTCACTGAACAGATTTATTTCTGTTGCTATGTATTCCAAGGACTCTTGAATGATCTTGACCCATGGCAGGGGGCTTCTTTGTTTAAAAGAAAGTGACTTTTTTTTTTTTTGCATCGACTCGAATGCTTTTTCATTATCAACAAAAATTAGCTCAATGCTATCTTATATTTTCTATATTTTTCAGTTAGTCGTGAAATGGTAAAGTTTTGTGTAATGATTGAAAATTTCTGAGACAGAGTTTCTGGATATATTAAAATGAATTTCATGGACTGTGTCTAGAAAGGGTTAACAAAACAGGTTCATTATCTCCTTGGTAAGCAAAGAGGCTGACTTTGTGGAACCTTCTATATTTACAAAGTCTTTTGAAAAGGGGGTGCACCTAAGGATAGTAATCAACTCTGATTGGTTAACAAGTATTATAATGAGGGGTAGGCTTATTCCAATGAGGGTCTTGAGGTGGCACTGAACACCCAAATTTTGGTCAAAGAGATTCATCAATTTCCTTATCACTTCCTGACAAAAGGGAGAATCCACATTTTCTCAGACCTGTCTGAGTAAATACAAACAAGGAATTAAGCAGGCCCATTTGTCTAAACTTAGAGTTTCTTTGCTGTCTTTGATTAGCTCTTAGCCTGGGTAAGTTTTTGCCCAAGATTTCCCACACTGGTTGATTTCTGGATAGGGAAGTAGAAAGGGGGAAAAACCTTGGTCCTAATTGAATAATTAGTTAATAATCTATGAAAGAAATAACCACTTCTCTCATATGGTTTGTTGTTAAATATAATTTATGAAAGCTTTTTTGTTCCCTATGAATACATCCATAGAGAATGCCCTCAGTTTTTGCTTAGATGACTCTCATAAATCGGTTTCCTTATGAGACTTGCTTACCTGGGGCTGATTTTCAATTAACACCTAATAATAATATCAAATCTTTAGCCAGATCTCAATCTCCCAGAACCCCCACTATCACTGTTACTACATGCTTTGTAGGCTTCCTGAGTCAGGCACTGATATACTATTAGATAGCTTTCAATGGCACTCCAATGGTATTCACTAGTCTATTTGCAATAGCATTTAAGATACATCACTTGGTAGTTGATGGGTTCTTTTTGTTATCTTTTTTTTTTGAGGTATCAATGAGGTATGATGTATCCTTGGTATCTTCCCCTTCTTAAAATAACTTTTGTATTGGTCCCTTAATGTCCAAACAACTGTATCACCTCTAGCTTGAATTTATTTTATATATATTTGATTCAATCTAATTACGTTTCTATTCTTTGTTCTCCTTGGGTCCATTTCTACTTCCTCTGTAAGCACTTACTTTACTGTAATGTTAGAGTACATGTATGGTGGTTTCATTATCCTCGATGGAGAAAACCATTTGCTGTAATAATTTTTGAAAATCTTTTTCTTTCTTATTCTGTTTCTAGTTTTTCCCCCCTAATTTTCATCCATAATGCCCTTGGAGTGATTGCTTTGTTGGATAATCTAGTCAGGCTTTCTTTTTCACTCAAAGAACTTTGGCCTGTCCATCCACACAGGAAAGACCAAATGATTTTTAAACATCTATTGCCCATATTTCAACAGACATCTGAATGGACACCTTATAGAGTTTGTCCAACAGTATGTATTCATAAATTCATATCTGGGAGGGATGATGTAGATAGACAGTGAGCAGGGTTCAGAGTTAGACAGGAAGAGAAGAACATCTTTGACTGCTTTTGGGAAATTACAAAGTTCTTTTACTGACCTCAAGCTTCCCAAAAAATAAAAATCTTATCTTTAAAAAAAATACAAATAATGGGAATGGGGGAGAGGTGGAGAAAAGGCAGGGACTTACCTGAGCTCTCCCAAATTCTCCTCCAAACGACTTTAAATAATAACTCAAAATGAATTCTGGAAGGTCAGAACCCAAAAAAGGATGGAATAAAACAATTTTCCTGGTCAAGACAATGTAGCATATTTGCATGAAAGGTCTGTCACATTGGGGTAAGAATAGAGTACAGTCCAGTATAGGCTGCCCCAGAACAGGCCATGTCCCAGCAATATAGCAGCAGGCCTTGGGGCAATCTGTGGCTCTCAGCCCACAGATGGTAGGTCAGGGAGTAGGACAACTGATCAGAAGGAGACTACAGAGGTCCCTTTTCTGGCACTGGGTACAAGACTGTTGTATTTCCCATATTCAAATCCAGGTTGCAATCCTGGGTTGCAGTCCCAGGGTGAGGAGGAACACTAGCAAACCAGAGCTTGAGGCTGCAGGGATATCAGGGACCCTGGTCAGAGTTCCAGGGTGGAAAAGAGTGTTTGTGATAGCTCACAGACCAGAACACCAGCAAGGAGAGTAGTAAACACATCTCTCCTTAGATCAGTCCCCCTTAGAAGAACTGAAAACTTAAAGACCCCCAGAACTAGCTCTGAAAACAGCTGTACAAAAAACCCTGAAGCTTGGGACAGTTCCCCCTCCATCCTGGGAGCAGAGCCCAACTTTAACATAAAGTTAAAGAAATAAGCTGGAAAAAATGAACAAACAACAACAAAAAAGAACCTGACCATAGAAAGTTACTATGATGACAGGGAAGATCAAAACACAAACTCAGAAGAAGACAACGAAGTCCAAACTGCTACATCCAAAGCCTCAAAGAGAAATGTAAATTGGTCTCAGGGACAAAAAGAATTCCTGGAAGAGCGCAAAAAGGATTTAAAAATCATATAAGAGAAGTAGAGGAAAAACTGGTAAAAGAAATAAGAGTGATGCAAGAAAATCATGAAAAAAATAGTCAACAACTTGGTAAAGAAGGCACAAAAAAACCCCTACAAAATAAATAAAACTTTACTACCTTAATATACACTTCAAAATTCTAAATATAATGAATATTTATGAAGCTATTTACTGTGTCCCTAGATCCAGACTAAGTACCATAAAAGACATGAGAAGTCACAAAATTTCTCCCAGTATAGAGCTTAACAGCCTTAATTTGCTCCAAAAATCTCCCTGACTCCTCTTTATCATGCAGGACTAGTCCCCAGCTATGGGTTTCCTGAACTGATATTTATGGACTCCATCAAAATATTTTGAGCCCCAAAGTGTTCCCTGGTCAAATTAGTTTGGGAACCATTGTTAAAATATGCCTCTGTTGGCAGCCAGGGAAGCTGGGACAAATAATATAATTATAGATAGTTTGCCTCATACTTTATGTAATGTGGCATAGTACATAGAATCTTGGCCTTGGGGCAAGAATACACCTGAATTTAAATCCCACCCCATTCTTTTATTGGCTGTGTGACCTTGGGCAAGCAAGGGACTTAACTTCTATGAACCTGCATTTTTTCATCTATAAAAGAGAGATAACTATCACTTACATCTCTTGTGTGGATCAAATAAGATAATATATGCAAAAAGCAGTTTGCAAACCTTAAAGGGTTATATCAATATGATCCATTATTTTCCTCAGAAAAGCATACATAGACGTTAGTAAAAGTATTTTATACATGAATAAATTGGTGCTTAGAAGGACTAAATGGCACACTCATAGTAACAGCTAGTAAGCCTCAGAGCCAACACTTAAATCCACATCTTTTCACTAAAAATCCAGGACTTGTTCCACTATCAGATTCCCAAACTTATTGGCCTACAGCCCCTTTAAAAAATTACTTAGCGCCCCCTGGAAATCTACTTTCTTTAACTTTTTTTTAAATTTGCAGCACCTGAAGTTACTACTGCCCCTTGGATCATTCCAGTGCTGCGCCGCCCACCCCGCCCCCTGCCAGGAGGGTATCACCCATTTTGGGAACCTTTGCTTGACTATACCAGTGTTCTCTAAAGTGGGGACCATGGTCCTTTGTGGAGCTATAGTCTTAACCTGAATGTGTGACTTATCTTGAAAGGGTGTGTAATAATCTAGTTGGGATTGAGAAGATGTTACATCCTACCCTCCCTGCAATAGTGAGGTTTACCTCCAATATGACCATACCTTTCCTTTTTCCCTAACAGTCTCTGACTCCAGTCCCTCTCTCAGTTGTGCAGATTCCGAACCTCTCTCTTTCAGATCTAGTGTCCATTTGTCTGCTAGGGCAGACCCATAGGACAGCAGTTGTTTGAGGGTTATTAGGAAAATTCACCCCCCACCAGTACCCATCCTCTGCTCCTAGATCACCTCATGGCAGGTGCCAGGGGCATGCTCTGTGCTATAGGCAGTGACTGGTGAATAAGAGCTCTACCTTTCTTCTTTGTTTTGGGGGTGGGGTAGATAGGCTAGGGTAAGTTGCACAGGATGAGCAGTTATGGCTAGATTGTGATTTTCATCACAGATCTCCTCATTGTTTCTTTCCTCCTAAATCTATCCCTCTCTAAACTTGCCAGTTACTGTTGAGGAGTATGCCCTCCTTCTGGTCATCTAGGTTCATAACTTCAGTGTTATTTTCTGCTCCTTACTCTTCTTTACTTCACATATTTAATAGATGCCAAATCTTGTCATTTCTATGTTCTCAAGACTTTTTTTTATCTCTATCCCCTTCTCTCCACTCATACAACCTCTCTAGTTCAGGACCTCATATTTCTCACCTGGAATATTGCAAAAGCTTCTGAATTTATCTCTTTGCTTCAAGTATCTCCCTTCTCTAATTCATCTTCTCCAGAGCTACCCAACTGATTTTCTTCGAGTGCAAGTCTCATCACATTCCTCTCCTGCTTAATAACTTCAGTGGCTCCCATTGACTCTAAGATAAAATATGTTCCTCTCCTACTCAATAACTTCGGTGGCTCCCATTGATTCTAAGATAAAATATTATTTCATTTTTCTCTTATCCTTTTACAATTTCTTGTTTTTAAAAGTGAAACAATATCTGACACATGAAAAGAGTGTCTCTGGTGGTGTCTTTCCATGTCAAAAGCCTAGAGAGCCTGCTTCCTTGAGGGTTTTGATGATGTATAATGGAAGTGCTTATAGAGAATACTTAGACATTTTGCATTTCATTCTGGTTGGCTACAACTGGCTGTACTTTTCTGGATTTCTCCATCATGCTCCAGGAGCCGTTTCATCCTTCATAATCACTTCAGTCCTAGAATTTACATCTCATTAATACCCTCTGCCCCTGGAGTCCCTCTCTCTCTGATTGGAGGGTAGAGATTAGAGAACTGCTCCCAGAACCTCCATTTAAGGAAGGCACCCAGGCCAGCCATTTTTTTGTTTACCCACTTGGACACACTCCTCTGAACTTCTCCATTAGTCCCTGACCACCCCCATGCCAGATATCTTCCCTGACACTCCCTCCTCACCTTTTCAGCTTCATTTTGTGTGTTGTCTTTACCCATTGGATTGTAAGGTCTTTGAGGGCATGGGCTGTTTTTGTCTTCCTTTGTAGCCCCAGTACTTAGCACAATGCCTAATACATTTTTATTAACCGGCTAACCATGAAGTGAATGGGAAGACTTTTCTGCTTGGTTGCATAGCTGAAGCAGGGGCAGGGTGGGGCATCTTCAAAAAGACCTTCAGGTAGCCTTGGCCTAGACTATCCTCTTTGACATTTCATACTTTGCCCGAATTCATCTTATGATTTGGCTCCTTCACCCGTTGCATCTTCGTGAGAGACAATGTTGTAAGGGGAGAAGCCTTGGGACCTTTTTCCTGTCAAGGCCATGTGGTCCTATGAAATGGACCTTGGTCCTTGGCCTCTACATTTGTTTTTCTATTCTTGGTGAAGGGAGTAGAACCCACAATTTTATGAATTTAGAAAGGTCAGGAGGGTGCTCCAGTATCCTGATGTTCCAAAATTTGGGTTTATAGCCAGTGTAACAACTCTGGCTTTGGATATGTACTTGGTGTGATCAATGCTATGTAGGAATTGAGCAGAGTTTTAGTGTTCATTCTTCTCAGAGACTGAGTAAAGGGAAGAATATGCCTCTGAGGTATTGGAGAGAAAATGTTCCTACTTAGTCTTGTGGGGCTTGCAAGTATAGATTCCTTTGCAAAACCTAACTGATATTAAGTAGTTAAATAGGCCTTAGTCACTAGCACTTAATAGTGAGGAAAACACAGTCACTTGGACCTTGAGCTGATAGCACTAAAGAAGGGAACCCCCATAGGATACTCTAGAACTACAGGGACAAATGTAGCCTGCCTAGTTATGTGACAGTGATATAGAGAATGTTCCTAGAAACTCATCCCGTAAGGGCAAGGTTGAAGGGCAGGAAACTAAAGAGAAAGCTGTTGTCAAAGGGAGGATCTGGCAATGAGTGGTACTGCCTCCCTGGAGGTAGAGGCCAGCCAGGGAGTAACTAGCTTTTTTTCCCAACCAAATGCCTTCTCCCATTGTTAGACAAGGATGTAATTCATAAATGTCAGTATATACTTCTTGAGGACATGTACATAAAATGGAAAACTACCACCTCAACTGAATGGGAGTGTGTGTTACGTGTACCAAATTTTTGGTTGTTGTTGATAAGGACGAGTAATCATAAAAGCTTGGAGACCTATCACACCCCTATCTTAAAGTGTTAACATACCTTCCTCAAGTTAGGTCTTAAGGAAAGGGATGTGAAATGCCCAAGGAAGTTAGATCAGATTTCTTTGTTTGGCTTCCTTTTCTCTTTGTTGGGTTGAAACATTAAATTCTTCAGGTTAATATATAGTTTTTACCTCTTCTGAGAGGCAAAGGTAGAAAAGAAAAAAACAACACAAGTTAGTAGTTCCTCTTCTCTGCCTTCTTGTTCTCCTTAACACCCAAAGGTGAAAGTATGCCAACATCTAAAATTTAAGGCTTTGTGGGGTAGTGGAAAGAGCCCTGGATTTGGAGTCAGAAGACTTGTGTTTGAATTCAAGCTTTCTTACTTAGGATCTGTGTGACTTCGGATAATCAATCTCTCTTCTCTGGGATTCAGTTTCTTAATCTGGAAAATGAGGTGGTGGGACTAGAGCCAGGGGTGAGGAATCTGTGTCTCGCATGTGGCCCTCTAGGTCTTCAAGGGCAGACCTTTGACTGAATCTCACTGAATTGACTGAATCACTGGGGAAACAAAGGCCATATGTGGCCTTGAGGCTGAAGGTTCCCCACCCTGGCTAGACTATTCCTTCTATATCTACAACCTATGATTTAGTGACTTTTTGGCACTGTTCTAAATTACTCTCCATAATGGCTGTACCAACACCAACAGTATAGTAAGTCTGTTTTTCCTTACCCTTTCCAGCAATAGAATTGACTGATTTTCAAAAAAGATTGTATCTGCATGCCCAGGTGTATATAGATCCAGCCCATGTTTAAATTCAGTCATTCAACAAATATTTATTGAACTCCTAATATCTATAAGGTATCATGTCAGGTACCAAGATAAAAAAAATTGTCCGGATCCTGCCCTCAATGAGTTTATGTTTCGTATTAATTTGGGAATAGAAGAAATACCTAAATGAAAAATTTAATGACATCTGAAAAAAAAACAAAAAAAAGAGCTAAGCAATAATACAAGATTATGATGTGACAACATCACATGTAACAGATGTCTGTAGCATGCCCGGATAATCTGACATGGTGTGTCTCCCTATGAAGGATGTTCAGGAGCTGCATCTAGGAGAATTGAGATTATGTGTAAGGGCAGTGCCTTAGAGATGCTGAACATGCCCAAATGGGCACACCTTCTCTAACTGGTTCTAGTCATCTAGCCACATGATGAATGAAAGGCTCTCTGACTAGCTCTGAGGACTTTAAAAAAGACCAGTCAGCTTCAGATACTTACCTCTCTTTGCTGTATTTATGTCTGGGGGAACTAAGTAACTCTTTTGCTCAGGGCTTCTGGTAAGACTGCTATAAGGAGAAAGACCTCAGGGCTTTCTTCCCCTGTGAGGCTACTGTGGCCCCTAAGAAATTGAGAGTGGTTGGCCTGCTTGTTTGTCCCTTTCTGTTCTATATGGTGATAGTGTAGTTTTCAGTCTGTGTAGGAAGTACATGTCAGAGTAATCTAGGAGCTGGAATCATGATTAGGTGTTTTACTCAGCCCAGTAAAAAATCCCAAGGATCAAGGAGTGATCTTTGTTGTTCTGACCCCATTTGGGGTTTTCTTGGTAAAGATATGGGAGTGCTTTGTCATTTCCTTCTCCAGCTCATTTTACAGATGAGGAAACTGAGGCAAACAAGATTAAGTGACTTGTCCAGGGTCACATAGCTAGTAAGTGTCTGAGGACAGATTTGAATTCAGAAAAAATGAGTCTTCCTAACTGTGGGCCCTGCATTCTATCCACAGTGCCGTCTAGCTGCCTTAGCGAAGGGAAGGGGCATATCCACAAACCTATCAGTGTACCCTGGAACCATGAGGGGCCTGGCCCTGAGAGAGTGCCCATGTTGCACACACATGATTACTTGTCAAATGAATAGCACAGACAGAATATGGGTAGGCTATCAATGGTTAGAGGAGAAAGGGAAGATTTTACGTAATACATAGGTGTTACACTTAATTTCATCATGAGAAATGGTTTGTCCAGGATCCGATGTCAGTGAAGTAGTTAACCAACTGCAATTTGATGTGAGAGCTGAATGAATGCTTTGACTGTCTGGGCTGTGTGAGCTAAGCATGCATTTCAGGCCACTTGGAGTGGTTGGCTTGTTTTCCTGTATTGTGTATTTCCTGGGTGCCTGGAGAAAGGTACCTACCTGGTCAGGCATAGCTAGTCACAAGCCCAGGGCTTTGAGCCGGAAAATTCTACACTCATTGTACCTCATCAAAAATGCACTTTGTTTAAGTGTTCCTTCCAAACGGTGTATTTTAGAAACATGAAGGAAAGTGTTGCCAGCTTTTTGCTAAAGAAAGAAGGAGTGCTATGAATTTAGGCCCAGTACCAAGGGCACGTAGGACTGTGTACTTCATAGGTAAATTATGTCTCTGAAAAATGGAAATTCATTGTTTGTGGACTCCCACGTGTATGCTAGCCAGTCTTTAACAGAGGCCTTCACTTATTAATTCAATTTAAAACACATTAACATCTCCAGCTTGGGGGCACAGGGACAACGGAAAGGATGTTGACCAAAATGCAGTTAGGAACAGCCCCAGCAGAGGTTCTGTTGCCCCAAGGGGTCTTTTTCAAAGGTGGAACTTCCAGGTTTCCCTTTGAGTCCTTACTGGAGGAGGGCACGCAGGCAATTTAGAGACAAGGAGCTTCCTGCTGAATCGACCTGCCTGATTTCAACGCTGGCATCTTCCCAACCATTGAGAACTCAGCCTGTTTGTCAGTTAGACCCAGCTGAATCTGTAAACCTCAGGGGAAAGCCTGAGAACATTTAATTAAACAAATACTTGTTCCGCAAAGGACAATGACATATTCTTTGTGTGGCCAACTGCAGAGAAGCAGATGTCATCACTTAAGAAATAATTAACAAACAAAGGTATTGTGAAAGTCGAGACATTGAAGAAAGCACAAAAGAAAATCCCACAAAAGGAATATTTTTGGGCTTCCCAGTGAGGCAGTCCCTTAACAATACCCCGGCCGATTTCTGTCTGCTAATTTAAGCCTTGAGATGGAGTCATAATTAGACCGTAGCTTGTTGGGAGGTGGAGAGGATGTTTCTGAAAGGGTCCCTTTAAAAAACAATAACAAACCCTTACCTTTGTATTCTATTTATATTTCTCAAAGCAATTTCATAACCACTATTTCATTAGGTTTTCTAAATAATCCTGCAAAGTAACCAGGATTTATTATTCCCAGTTGACAGATGAAAAAACTAAGACAGAAAAGTCAAGTGATTTAACGCAAAGTCACAGAAAAAAGTAACAGAGCCAGCAGATGAACTCAAGTCTGCTGGTTCCAGACAAGGCCACTGATCTTCCCACTGAGCTTCATTGCCTTTTTCCATAGGGTGAATTATTTCTGAAGTTCACATCTACCATTTGGAAAGAACAGCTGCTGAACAAGGTATCAAATAAACAAGAATAAAGGTGGAGACACTATCATTGCAGGGGAAGAGATTCAGGGCAAGCCTTCTGGCTGGTCACTTTTAAACCTCCCTCTCCAAGATTCTTCTAAGGAGGAAACTGGCATTAGTCACTCAGGACTGGGCAGAAACCCCCTATTACTTTACCCCAAAGTCGAATTTCAAAGTCCAGGAGATAAATTCCACAACTGTTTTGTTAAATACCTACTATGTGCAAGTTACTAGTTGATATGTGGGACAAGGGAGGGTGTGTGCAGGTATAAAAGATTTAAAGGACAATCTTTTTCCCTTAAGGAATTTACAATGTATGACCCTCCTCTCTGAATCAATATTTATTAACTGGGGGTGGGGGTGGGGGAACAGCCCCCGCAGAGCACTAAGTTCACATCTGAAAATCCCAGGCTTCCCAGTATCTCAGGTTGAACACTGCCAGGGGAAATTTTCCACACTCAAGAGTGGGGAAATTCAGAATGGAAGCTTCTGTTCCCTCATGATTTAAGGAACCTCCATTTCATTCTACACCAAACCAACCATGTGCAACTCTGGTTAAGAACATGGCTCTTGAGGAAACAGAAAAGTGCTATTGATTGACCTCATTCCTATTTCCATTCTATCTCTCCCCCTAAGTGGGCATGGGGAGGGTATAGAAGAGGGCTGAGTAAGTAGGTATTTAGATTGCATTCTAGATATGCATGTTTATTCTCTGATATCAAAACCGAAACACAACTAAATCCTCTGGAACTTTTAAAAAGCCTAGGATCTGTTTTCAAGGTATTCATGTAGTTTCAGCTGATTGGAAATCAGTATCTGTTTATGTTTTAGCTCCTTCTTAATTTATTCAACAAGTATTATCAGGTAGGTGCTATGTATGGGGTACTATAATGGGCCTGAAGGATAGAAATATCTGTAAGAAATAGTCCATTCCATTGGTAGACAAATAACCATGTGAAAAAAAGATGTTGCTAAATTTAAAAGAGAGATGGAAAGGTTCTATAAAACTCCATAGGAGGAATAGGGAAGACTGGGAAGAGAACAGAAAGCTGCATGGAGAAAATGAGATCTGAGCTAGGTTTTGAAGGATGGTTAGCATTCCAACAGGTGGAATTCGGAGTAAGAGAAGAGGTATTCCAAGTGTAGGGAACAGTAGGAAGGAAAGGAAGATGTGGAGGTAAAAAACCAGCAGGTCTCTTTTAGACAGTGGTGAATAGTATAGTTTGACTGAACCATAGAGTACATGAGGGAGAATAGGGTGAGATGAGGTTGGAAAGGCTGGTTGGACCCAGACTATAGGGGGTGATTAAATAGGTGGTGGCACTATGTATACCTGGTAGCATTTTACATACATACATACATAAGTACAAAGGTATTTTGTACATTGGGTGGCTAAGTGGCATAGTGGATAGAGTGCTGGGCCTGGAGTCAGGAAGACTCATCTTCCTGAGTTCAAATCTAGCCTTGGATACTTCAGCTGGGTGACCCTGGGCAAGTCACTTAACCCTGTTGACCTCAGTTTCCTCATCTGTGAAATGTGCCAGGAAGGAAATGACAAAGCATTCTAGTACCTCTGCCAGGAAAACCCCAAATGTAGTCACGAAGAGTCAGACATGGCTGAAAAATGACTACATGATAAAATTTTACATATTACAACATACCATCATGATTGGAGAGGAAGCATGGGATGATGAATTGAGGGTTGACCTTATAGACAGGAAGACTTGGGTTGTGTGATTCTGGGCATGTAGTTGCCAAATGAGCTGCCCAGAATCACACAACCCAAGTCTTCCTGTTCTGCTCACATAATGAGGATGGTTATGAGTTGCTAGCAAGTAGTAGTAGAGTCTCTGTGTAGATGGAAGATACCCAGCCTGGATTCTAGCAGTCTTTCCACAGGAGAAACACTGCACCCATCAGGAGATGGAAGGCTCAGGGTGCTATGATGCATCTAGGTTGTGTAGTAGATAGAGTGCTGGGCCTGGAATCAGAAAGACCTGAGTTCAAATCTAACCTCAAATACTCACTAGAAGTGCAATCCTAGGCAAGTCACTTAACCTCTATTTGCCTCAGTTTCCTCATCCGTAAAATGGGGATAATAATAGCACCTACCTTGCAGGGTTGTTGTAAAGGTCAAATAAAATAATAGGTTTTTTTTTTTGAAAAGCACTTAACATAGTTCCTGGCACACGTTTGGTACTATATACATATTTATTATTGTTATTATTTCTATAAATTGATAAGAAGTATTATTACTATAAATTGCAAACTGATATTGCTAAAGGAAGCACCTTGCTGAAAATTTCCTGCCTTGATAAAATCATAGGTCTGGTCTGAATAAATAAGTATCTCCATGTTCCCTATTACTCTTCTGTGTTGCTGCTTAGTCATTTCAGTCCTGTCCGACTCTTCATGACCCCATTGGGGGTTTTCTTGGCAAAAACAGTGGAGTAGTTTGCCATTTCCTTCTCCAGCTCATTTGACAGATGAGGAAACTGAGGCAAACAGGGTTAAGTGACTTGCCCAGGGTCACACAGCTAGTAAGTGTCCGAGGTCATGTTTGAACTAGGGAAGATGAGTCTTCCTGATTCTGGGCCCAGCACTCTACCCAGTACACCACCTAACTGCCCTTATTACCCTGATATATAATGTGGCATAGTAACCCTATCTGAAAGATGAAAAAGCTGAGGTAAAGAGGGAGAGAATAAGAACTTAGATTATACCAGTAGATGTAACATGTGACAGACAGTGTGCTAAGCCCTTTACAAATGTCTTATTTGATCCTCAGGAGAACCCTGAGAGATAGATGCTATCATTTCCATCTTACAGTTGAAGAAACTAAGGCAAACAGAAATGTGGTGACTTGCCCAGGGTCACAGAGCCAGCAAGCGTCTAAGGCTGGATTTGAACTTAGAGCTTCCTAACTCCAGGCCCAGGGCTCTATCCACCGTACCACTTATCTACCTCAGAGAGATGAGGGGTTGGGTGCCTTACCTAAGGTGGAAGAGCCAGGACTAAAATTCAGGTATTCAGACTTTCCTAGATTTAGACCTAGAAGGGACTTTGAGGCCATCTAAGTCAACCCCTCATTTTAGAGATGAAGAAACTGAAGCCAAAAGAGTTGAAGTGATCTGTCCAAGGTCACACACACACACACACACACACACACACACACACACACACAGAGGCAGGATTCTATCTCCCCCTGGCCTCTTGCTGTTATGCCTTTTGGAGATAATAGAAAATTTCTTTCTGCCCTCAAGGCATTCACAGTCTAACAGGGCATCTAAGACAAATACACATAAAAGGATTAGAGAATAATTAACTGCTAATGTATTTTTAAAAGAAAATAAATAATATAAAGGAAATCATAAAGCGAATAAATAATAAAAAGTTATGTTTTAAAAATAATCGACTCCATCTTCTTCCTGCTGTCCACCTACTTTTGTGGACTAACCAAAGTCAACAAATGCTCTGCTCTCGGGGCTTATTTGCATCCTTCCCATTCAAGCTTTTTCTCTTTTGCAAACACTAATAATAATATCCTTACATCAATTTTTATTAAAGTCAATCACCTGCTGTTGTTTATTGTTGTCAGTCTTTCCTTCTGGAAGAGGACCAATGCTATTGGAAAGTGATTTCTTGAAGTTCTCAGCCCCACTCTCTCCTCCAGAGTCATTGGAGTCCAGTGGCAAGACATAGGTGACGGATGACCAGCGATGGCCCAGAATGCAGTGGGAGACCTTGGCCTTCTTAAGCTAAGATCTTTACCCTGGTCTCAGTTTGTCTGAGGCAACACCCAGTCAGTAGTTAAAGGCATCACCCGCTAGAAAGAGAGATTGCCCTCACCCTAATAACCATTAATTCCACATCTACAAGAAGAATGAGAACCAATGGGTAAAAGCCCATGAAGGAAAGGAGGACACTAGACACATCACAGGAACTGACTGGGCTTCCAAGACTGCTCTGTAATGCTTATGTCTGGACTCAGAAAGATGACATCTAAAAACCAATCCTGGTGATCCTGAAGATTAATTGTGCAGCCGCCTTCATGAAGTGGTCTCCCCTGGAGGATAAATTTCCTGCAGAGTAGTGGAGCTTGACTGATTTCTGTGTGTTACTTTGAGTCTGAAAATGACTGGTGGGTGAGTAAACACGTAAAAAAGTCAATTCTTGTGACTTCAAGCGAAGAATGTTTTCTGCCCACACGAAAAACGTTGGTGAAAAGCCAGCCAGTACTCTATGAAGTACCAATGTGCGTTTTGGTCAGGTGGTTCCGGAGGTGGTGGTTGTTTCCATAGGACCAATTTCCCTGTCAGTAGGAAACAGTTTGGCTTGAGTCAGCCATGATAATACTGTGCCACTGCCTCCAAAACGTGGTGGTTTCACAGCTGAAGACAGAGTTCCTTCCCACTCCTGTTGTCTCTCGGAATAGTTTGATGGCTGCTGGCCATGACTGCTGCTCAATGTTGTTTACTGATGATGATTGTGGCTCCTTGACCTTTGTATCCAAAATGGAACACCCAAGTACAACATTTCTTTGCCATAGAACACTTCAGTGATGAGGACAAGAGCACCACTACTGAATATTGCAACAGTGCTCAGGACTCACTACCCTAAAAGAGTTTCACCCAAATGTCTATTTGGGAAGTGGACATGCGAGATTGCCATAAATTTTGGACCACTAACATTCATGAAGCACTGACCCTTTGGGATTTCAAGAGTCTTCAACCTAAGAGTCTCAATCCAGGGCTTACAAATCCTGTGAAGTGGAATTTCTAGCATTTGCATGAAGACTGGAAAGATGCTGCCATAAGTAAACTCTGAGAAAATATTCCTTGCAGATGCTTTTTTTAAAAAAAACGTAATTGGTAAATTTGTTGGTTTAGAAAAATCAGCAGCAATGTCTTTTTGATTGGCTATTTCATTCCATTCTTGACTAAAGTTGCTCTTAAAAAATTTATTGTGGAAAGTCATCACACGAAATTGTAAATTGTCTGCTAGACAAAATTTTAAAAATACAGGAAAAACTAAAAATGATTAATTGTTCATCTCTGTGGTATTGACCATGAGTGGAGTGTTGAATCTCTCCTGTAGGCTTATAGCATTTTGCTTTTGCCATTCTTATGACACTCATTACCATACTGCTTCATATTGGAGTTATCTTTGTCAATATCTCATCTCTTCAAGTGGATTATTAGTTCCCTGAGAGCAAGGGCCTTGTGTTATGTTACTTTATATCTCCCACAGCAGCTAACCTAGCACCCCACACATAGGTGCTTAATAGATGCTAGTTGAATGATTTGCTTGTGTATTTGTCAGATGTTAAACTAAAAAAAAAACTCAAATAAAAGTTAAAATGGTATTGACAAAGAGAAAGAAAGGACTGGATAAGGTCACTATGACCATTTTCTTGCCCCTAGGTAAGATAAGAAATCCATGCTATTTGAAAAGAGATTAAAGGAGATTCTGTCAATAAATGACTATATATGATCCCATAAGTCTGTTACGGTTAGAGGGTTGCATTTTTGGTTTTCTTTTTTGTGGTTGCTTATTTGTTTTCATTTACCCTGCAGTACATGAAACAGCAGGAACCTAACATTTCTTGAACTGAGAATTGGATATAGCCTTACAGACTTATACCATTACTTTGGGCTAACCCTTTATAAAATTGTCAATTTGGCAGAGTCTGTCTTTCCTGATCTCTCTTCTTCCCTGTCCGCAATCCTTTTGGAGGGGAAAAACTGTTTCATTTTGTCTTTTATCTTCAGTGGTTTACCGCAATGGTGCCTGGCATGTAGTAGGGGATTAATAAATGCTGACTGATTGATCTGGGTCCTCCTCATACCCTGGGCCCCACTGAAGGGCCTCACACCCTCTTAAGCCTCACTGAATTACCTCTATCTAAATCTGCCTTCACCAGGAGATGATGGGCTGTAATAATTATTCACTTTTATCTTTTTCTTTTTGAGTCATACAGTGACACCCCCACCCCCATGTTGGGGGACAGCCTGTACTACACACGGCAGGGAAAAAATCTCCACCAATGAGACTGAGTCTCACACTGACGGGCTTTGGGATTCTGATTCTATTCATATTGTACTTTATAACGTACAAAGTATTTTATACCCATATAGTGGCCATCTCGTCTGTTGTCACAGTAAGGACAGACAAGTAGGCTTACTCAAGGGGTCCATAAGGGACCTATGCTCTTTTGGGAACACAGGTAAGACAGCCTTTTTCAGGATTGTGGGTTAATTCTCACTCCCTGGGAAGAGTATTCAAATGGGCAAAAAAGATGTTGGGTGGGGTATGAGGCAGCTTCAAGGAGAAAAGTCAATCAGACTAACTGTGCAAGTCACAGAGAAGGCCCAAAAGTTCAGTGCAGAAAAAACTCGTCAAAGTGAGGATTTGGCTGTAGCAGAGACAAGAGCCACAGCAGAGAAGACCTCCTCCCATTGGTTGTTTGGTGAAACTTCACTGGCTGCATCTATCACTTTTGGTCATATGCACTGATCCCTGCTTCTACTGGGTCATGGTCTGAATGTTGGCATAATAATGACAAACTTTTACACAGTGCTTTAAGGTTTACAAAACGCTTTCCCTACCAAAGCCCAGGGATGTAGGTAATAAAAATATTTTCCTCATTTTACAAAGGATGCCGAAGTTGGGAGAGCTAGCAAATTGCTTAAGGTCATACACCTGATGAATGTGGGAGATAGGATTCCAGACTAGTTCTTTTGACTCTAAGGTCAGGGTACTCCCTCTTCATGAATAGATGGTTACCTTAGGGAACTCACTCAATGTGTCTCTGTAAAATGAGGGGTAGGAATAGATGAACCCTAAAGTCTTTTACAGCTCTAAACCTGTGATTCTAGGATAGTCCCTTAATTCAAAGCAACGAATCTCTAATGGTAGAGAGTCAGCACCTGGAAGGTAGGTAATTTTTGTGGGGGGAAAGGAGGTAGGAATGGGGTTTCCAATACTCTTTAAATTACAGTTAATAGATTGTCACCTACTCTGACCATGCATAGATCTGACATCGACAAGAAGATTGAAAAATGACTTTATTCTTTGCTCCCAAGCATCTGGTGGTGAATTCTTGCAGCTCTTATGCCAGTGTGGGTGCTGTGACACTCCTTGGGGTTACAAGCATAATTTGGAGAAGGCCAGGAAGAATAGTTTTACTTAAACTGTTGTTTTCAGCTTTTATGGTCAAACCATAAAACCTCTCTCCACTCCCTCTAATCTTTATTATTTATTTATTTATTACTTATTTTCTTTTTTTTTTCTTTTTAGTTTACAACACTCAGTTCTACATAATTTTGAGTTCCACATTTTCTTCCCTCCCTCTCTCCCCTCCCCCCAAGATGGCATGGAATCCCATATAACTTCCACGTATAACTTCACATTGAATTAATTTACACACTAGTCAAGTTGTAGAGAAGAATTATGACCAATGGAATGAATCATGAGAAAGAAGAAACAGAACCCACCCCCAAAAAACAAACCAAACCCAAAAACAAAAACAAAAGAGAGAAAAAAAGGGGGGAAAAGGGCGAGCATGAAGTGTGCCTCAATCTGCATTCATACTTCATAGTTCTTTCTCTGGATGTAGATAGTATTCTCCATCGTGAGTCCTTTGGAGTTGTCTTTGCACCTTGTGTTGCTAAGAAGAGCAAAGTCTGTCAGGGTTAGTCCTCACGGAATCCATATATCTGTGGTTGTGTATAATGTTCTTCTGGCTCGGCTCTGCTCACTCAGCGTTATGTCGTGTAGGTTTTTCCAGGTTGTTATGAAATCCGTATCATCCCCATTTCTTATAACACAATAGTATTCCATTACCTTCATATACCACAACTTGTTCAGCCATTCCTCAATTGATGGGCATCCCTTTGATTTCCAATTCTTAGCTACCACAAAAAGAGCCGCTATAAATATTTTTGTACATATGGGTCCTTTTCCACTTGTGTGATCTCTTTGGGATACAGCCCTAGAAGTGATATTGCTGGGTCAAAGGGTATGCACATTTTTATAGCCCTTTGGGCATAGTTCCAAATTGCTCTCCAGAATGGCTGGATCAGTTCACAACTCCACCAGAAATGTAACAATGTTCCAATTTTCCCACATCCTCTCTAGCATTTACCATTTTCCTGTTTTGTCATTTTAGCCAATCTGACAGGAGAGATGTGGTATCTAAGGGCTGTTTTGATTTGCATTTCTCTAATTGGTAGTGATTTCAATCATTTTTTCATATGCCTATAGATATCTTAAATTTCTTCCTCTGAAAACTGCCTGTTCATATCCTTTGACTGTTTCTCAATTGGGGAATGACTTGTATTCCTATATATTTGGCTCAGTTCCCTGTATATTTTAGAAATGAGGCCTTTATCAGAGACACTAATTGTAAAGATTTTCTCCCAATTTTCTGCTTCCCTCCTAATCTTTGTTGCATTGGCTTTTTTTTGTACAAAAACATTTCAATTTAACATAATCAAAATTATCTATTTTGCATTTTGTAATGCTCTCTATCTCTTGTTGGGTCATGAATTCTTTTCTTTTCCATAAATCTGATAGGTAAACTATTCCTTGCTCTCCCAAATTGCTTATAGTTTCAGCCTTTATTCCTAACTCATGAACCCATTTTGACTTTATTTTGGTATATGGTGTAAGATATTGGTCTATGCCCAGTTTCTGCCCTACCATTTTCCAATTTTCCCAGCAGTTTTTGTGAAATAGTGAATTCTTAGACCAGAAGCTGGCCTCTTTGGGTTTATCAAAGAGTAGATTGCTATAGTCCTTGACTTCTCCATCTTGTGTACCTATCCTATTCCACTGATCTACAACTCTGTTTCTTAGCCAGTACCAGGTAGTTTTGATGACTGCTGCTCTACAGTACAGTTTAATATCTGGTATGGCTAGGCCACCTTCTCTAGCATTTCTTTTCATTAACATCCTAGATATTCTAGTCCTCTTGTTCTTCCAGATGAATTTTGTTATTATTTTATCCAGCTCTGTAAAATAGTTTTTTGGTAGTTCAATTGGTATGGCACTGAATAGATACATTAATTTAGGTATTTAATTTATTTTTGATGAGCATTTAATACATACTTATTTAATGATTAAAAAGCCCAATATACAAAGTGACATACTGAACATATCAGTATGTATAATGGAGGTATACTTTTTTATTTTATTTTTTATTTATTTATTTTTAGAGGGGGAAGGCAGCGCAATTGGGGTTAAGTGACTTGCCCAAGGTCACACAGCTAGTAAGTATGTCAAGTGTCTGAGGCCAGATTTGAACTCAGGTCCTCCTGACTTCAGGGCCAGGGCTCTACTCACTGCACCATCTAGCTGCCCTGGTATAATTTTTTAAACATACACATTAAAGCTTATAAGACAAGTCAAGACAATGAGATATAATTTTAGGAAGAAAAAAATTATCATTCCTGATTAGTTCTTTATCATTAGTGTTGGAAACGTACTCACGTTGTCTAGGAATAAGCAAGACTTATTGGGAAGTCAGGAACATTTTAATTATAATTTACATTTATTTCCCTGAATAAGTGGGTACCTCTCCTGAACAGAGTATAGGAGAAAGTACAAAGGACTCAGATGGACGCCAGTCCTTTAATAGACCCTCACCTTGAATCTCCCGCCAGGCTCTTCATTGGCCAGATACAACCCCCTGACTGCCTACATCATGCTCTCCTCAAATGACTCTTTTAAGCATGCGTATAAGCCTCTGACCTTTCACCCGACTGACTTGAGGCCTGGTTTCTGCTAAAGCTGGGGTGGGGGAGGGGGAAAGGTACACCTTCAGTTCTGTGGAAACAAAACCTCTCCTCCCATTTCTTACATTAGGAAGTCCTCCTACCATCTCTAGACATTCCCTCCAATCCTGATGTCCACAAATACAATTACAATACAAATACAATTCTCATGAGACTCAGAAATTATGAAATCCTGAGATATTCAAGAATCTTATATAAACCCTGGGTGGAACAAGACAAAAGGGAGGCTAACTTAAAATTCACACAAAAGTTACTGTAGAATGTAAATTTCTTAAGACAAGTTCTGTTTTGGGTTCAGCTTTAACTTCTTTCCCCCAGCAGCTAACACAGTGCCTGCCATATATTGAGTACTTAATAAATGCTAGCTGAAAATGAAATCCTTTTAGTATGGCTAGTGGTAAGACAGAATAGTTAGATCATGCCCTCACTAAAATAGGAATAGAGCCCTGGCTCTGGAGTCAGGAGGACCTGAGTTCAAATCTGGCCTCAGATACCTGACACACTTACTAGCTGTGTGACCTTGGGCAAGTCACTTAACCCCAATTGCCCTGCCTTTCCCCCTGCAAAAAAAAAAAAGAAAAAAAAAGATTTTAAAAACAAACAAACAAACAGGGATAGGTTAGCCAAAATAGAGACACAGCTAGGTGTCATGGGGGAGTGTGGGACTTGGAGTCAGGTTTGAATTCTTCCTTAGGCACTTACTAGCAGCGTGACCCCCAGGCAAGTCTGGACCTCTCTCAGCCTCAGTTTTTTTTTGTTGTTGTTCAGTAGGTTTGGTTTAGTCATGTCCAACTCTTTATGACCCCATTTGGGGTTTTCTTGGCAAAGATACAGGAGTGCTTTACCATTTCCTTCTCCAGCTCATTTTACAGATGAGGAAACTGAGGCAAACAGGGTGAAGTGACTTGCCCAGGGTCATACAGCTGGTAAGAGTCTGAGGCCAGATTTGAACTCAGGAATATGTGTCTTTCTGGACTCCAGGCCCTGTACTCTATCTACTGTATCACCCAGCTGTCCCTCGGCCTCAGTTTCCTCATTTACAAAATGGCGATGATCATAACAATCTACTTCACAGGGTTGCTTCAAGCATCAGATGAGATAAAATAATTGAAATGCTAGGCAAACCTTCAAATACTACATAAATGTTATCTATTGTTATTAGATTAGGAGAATCTAACACTAGATTGGGAGAAAGGAGTAACATGACCCCTTTTTCATGGAATTGTGGTCATTCTGGAATAGAGGAAAGATATTTATTATTAAAGACATTTTACTTTATATTTTTTAAAAATCCTCAAAATAGATTCTGTAGTGATTTGGATTCGAAGGCTGCTCAATTCATGAGACTGTCTAATTTATCAAAATCTTCTATTTCTGGTCTCCTAACAGAGAGGCTCCAGTTCAACCAGGTTTCTAGCTCTTCCTTTCTGCCTTCCTGACCCCTCCTAGTTACCACCCATTCCTTCCAGGTCCCTCACTCAAACAGCTAGAGAAGTGCCAAGTAGCAGTAATACAATGTCAGAGATGGATGGGATCCTAGGGAGCTGGACAAGCCTCGTCATTTTACAGATGGGTATATTGAGGCCAGGAAAGGGGGAGTGACTTTCTCAAGGGCATGCAGCTGGTTTTTTAGCTGTACAGTTGAGACTGGAACCTAGGACTGGCTTTTTTCACTCCTCCTTGGCTGAACTGACAAAATAGTTTAAGGTGAAGTTTTGGCAGCTGATAATGGGTTAGTGAGTTAGCTCTCAGAGACGTATTTTGCATTTTAATAGAGGGCAATACAGTACTTTCAAGGGAATAAATTTCAGATGTCAGATTGCACGAGGGGGGTGTCCTATTTGGTGATTATCATTATTCTAAATATCAATAATAATAAAAGTGACATTTATTATAAACTCTAAGGTTTACAAAAAGCTTTATGCTGTCTCATTTTAGTCTCTTAATAATCTTGTGCATAAGTATGTCAGGGGCCTTGCAGATGAATAGATCATAGGAGACAAAAATAGGAGCTGACATCCATCTGGAGGAGATAGGAAAGGGTAGGAATTGGGCTGGACAGACAGTGAGGCTAACAAATACACTGGGGACCTGGAATGGCATAGAATGGAAGTGGTGGGATAGGGAGATAAGTTGAAAGAGACCCTGAAAAGTTTATATAAATTAATGATAATATAACAAATTAATATATTAATAATAGATAACACATATAAAGCATTATATACATATTATTACACATATTGCATATATTATCTCATCCCCAGAACAGCCCCCTCATATAGGAAATACGCATATGTAGGGATATGGATATATACATATATACATACATGTAACATGGAGTCTATCTTGAGTGCATTGTGTGGCTCATAGGGAGGCATGAATAGATTCTCTGACATCTCCTTTCCCAGCCTTCTCCAAGGTAGACTTTAATTCCTTCCTGGAGGGAAGCAGGAGGTTGAAGTCAGAAGCCAACCACTCTGCTCTTTTCAGAAAGGAGTGCCAAGCTAAATTATATCTATCTGCTCCTTTAAATACTATTAGTCTACCAGATATAATTTTTAGGTTCAGGCTTTATTTTTGATTACCATTTCTTTTTTTTTTGATTGCTATTTTTTAATGTGGAAGGAGGGTCCCAAACTTTATATCCAAGGCTTGACTCCCCACCAAATACCAGCTTCACAATACCTAGCAAATGGCAAAGAAATCAGAGAAAATATACATAAAAGAATATATCCCAGATAAAGAATCTCTTCCATTGGAACTGAGATAGCTCAGCTACTCAATGATGAGAGACAGTCCATGATCTCACCCGAGGGGAAAAATTCCCTGAAGTCTCTAGTGTAACAAGCTGGCAATGGAGACCCGATCAAGGTTCTACATATTGGCTCCTTCCCAGAACCTTTCTCCCTTCGTGGCCCTTGAGAGATGTTGGCATTGCCCATCTTCTTTCTCAAAGCTAGAAGCCAGAAGAACCTGAAGAGACTAAAGAGACTGGATTTCTCCTCTTCCTCCCTCTCTGGACAACTCTGTTTCACCTTTCACACACTTTCAGGGAACTGATCTCCTCCACTAATGAGGAGAGAGTCCCATACCCGTGGGCTTTGTGGCTTAGGTTATACATATGAAATGATATCTTCTTTATCGCAGAGAGAGGCAATATGTATAGTGGATAGAGAGCTGGCTTTGGAGCCACAAGGACTTGAGTTCAAGTCTTGGCTCTGACATATCTGGGTTATATGACCCTGGACAAGTCATTTAACCTTTCAATGCTCTACTCAACTCTCTAAGACTATAAATTATAGCGAAGGTGTGGTCTTGGATTGGTATAGAGAATTTACTCACCCAGGAACTCTTTGTCCCAATCAGTCAGATAGGCAATCAATAAGCATTTATTAGGTATCTACTATATGCCAGGCACAGGGGATACAAAGAAAGGCAAAAGATAGTCCCTGCCCTCAAGGAGCTCATAATCTAAGGGGGGAGTCAATAAACAAATAAATATATACAAACAAGCTACATGCAGGACAAATAGGGAATGATTTGTAGAGGGAAGGCACTAGAATTGAGGGGTTGGAAAAGGCTTCTTGTAGAAGGTTGACATTTGAAGGAAGAAGCCAGGGAAGCCAAGAGGCAGAGATGAGGAGGAAGAGGATTCCAAGCATGGGGGACAATCAGAGAAAATGCCCAGAGCTGAGAAGTATAGCGTCTTGTTCATGGAATGGCAAGGAGGCCAGTGTGGATATGCAAGGTGAACGTGAGCAATAAGACTGGAAAAGTGAAGTGGATGTAGGTTATGAAGGTCTTTGAACAGCAAACAGAGGATTTTCTATTTGATCCTGAAGGCGATGGCGAGCCACTGGAGTTGATTGAGTGGGAGGTGGAGAAAGGGGATGTAACTGGACTTGTGCTTTAGAAAATTGGCAGTTAGCTGAATGGAGGATGGATCAGAGTGGGGAGAGAGACTTTAGGTAAATCACGAGACTAGTTCTATACCTTACAGATGAGGGAACTGAGGCTGGAGAGATTAAATAATTAATGGTCACACAGTTAGCTAGAGGCAGAATGTGAACCCAGATCTCTCTTGACTATACATCCAAAGCCTTTTTAACTATAGCATGATGCCTGACCTGATGCTCTATCCACTGTACCACCTAGCTGCAGGGACTGAGGTTAGAGAAAAGTTTTCCTTTTCTGACCAGGTGAGGGCTAAATTCCAATGAATCCTGGTAGTTTTTTGCCTACTCACATAGCTTCTAAGCTTGAAAGGCAGCATGATGTAATTAAAAAGACTTTGGATTTATTAATTACTTAATCTCTCCAGCCTCAGTTTCCTCCAAATGATATCATGAAGGGTTGGATATGATTGAAACAACTGAACAAGTCTCCCTCTATGACTTGTCTGTGTCTGCGTCCTGGCCCTAGAATGAGACTGGAGAAACAAAGTGACCCTAAGCTCCCCTCTCCCCAACTCCTTTGGATTCTGTAGGAAGGGCATAGAAGGTGTGTGACATTCATAGCAGCTCTTTTCTGGCCCAGGCCACCTAGTCACCCTCTGTGGTAGTCTGTAGCTGGGGGTGAGGGCAAGAGGAAAGGAAGGAGGGAGAACAGAAGGAAGAGGGGGATCAAGGGAGGCAGCGCACAGCATCCAGACACAGCACTCAGGACTGTTTCTTTCCAACTTAAGTAAGTAATGCACCGAGGCATGGTATGAACTCAATTGCTTCTACTTCTCCTTTCTAGCCGGCATCCGGCCCATGTCGACACTGCCTAGATTACTCTGTTCCAGTTTCTCCCACTTACTTAGCAAACCTTTCCATGGAGGCTGACTAAATTTTTCTGAAGTATCAGACATTTCCCCCTCCATTTTTCCTGCCTCATTTCTGATGACATTACAGTGTGCATCAAAAGGCTGACTCCATTTCCTTATGCCATTGGTTTTTATCCAGATTGGCCAACAAGAGTAGAACTTTTAGAAAGGTACTTGGCAGTTACCCCCTCACTTGTCAAGTACAATTTTCTGATTTTGACTGCTTTAGCCCTGAGCTGCTGTCTTAATTACTTTTGCTACAGCAATTTGAAAAAGACATATTCATTGGAAGTTCTTTCCTCTACATGCATACAAATACAGACTTTCAGAGCAGAACCAGGAGAGCATTGTATACAGTCCCAACAACTTTGTGCTACGATCAGCTATGAATGACTTGGCTCTTCTCAGGAATACAATGATACAAGACAATTCCAAAAGACTCATGATAGAAAATGCTATCCACATCCAAAGAAAGAACTATAGAGTCTGAAGCATACTATTTTCACTTTTTATTTGTGTGTTTTTCTTGTGCTTTTCCCCTTTTGTTCTGTTTCTTCTTTCAGAACATGACTAATGTAGAAATATGTTGAACATGATTGCACGTGTATAACTTATATCAGATTGCTGTCCCTCTTGGGGAGTGGGGAGGGGAGGGAGGAAGGGAGAAAAAATTGGAACACAAAATCTTATATAAAAAAATGTTGAAAACCATCTTTACATGTAATTGGAAAAAATAAAATGCTATTTAAAAAAACCTCAAAAACCAAATATAGATTTTCAGAGTGTTTCCAAAGGACAACAAGAACATATCTAAGAGTCCTTTCAGCTCTAAAAAAAAATAATAATAATCCTGCATCATCAGAGGCACAGCTAGTTAAGGACCACATTTCAAATGGATCTTTCTTGGGGGTGGGGTAGGGAGAAGATTATGTTGGGTAGTTGTGGTTGTAGAATCTGAATCTGATGCTGAATCAGAAATCTGGACTCATTGTAAGTAGGAATTCTTTGAGGGTTGAATTTTTTTTCTCCCACACTAGGCAACCTGGTTTAAGGAAAAGACCAGAGGGTTAGGAATCTTTGGCCTTGGGTGATAGTCTTCCATCTGATTGGTGGTTGGCTATGGACAAGTCCTAAGTCCTTCTACCTTTCTATGTCCCAGTTTCCTCATCTTTCAAATGTAGGTAATACCTATCCTTCCTGCCTCACGGAACCATGATAAGTATGAAATGAGATAATGCTCTGAAAGTACTCAACTTTTTTTTTTTTTAGTAAGGGATGATAGATAAGAGATAATGGTAATGTCTTGAACCAACCTTTATTCTTCCTGGTTGTAGCTGGGATTACTTTTTTAAAAAAGTGTTTATTTTTAATTCCTCAAAAACTAAAAAAAAATGGATAAAAAGTATATTTTCTCTCCTTACTACCTCCTTCCTCTCCTACCTACCTCCTCCAGCTCCTGAGCTACAATGGGAAGGGGATACTATTATAACAAACATGCACAATCAAATAAATTCCTACATTGATTATGTTCAAAAAAATATGTATCAACCTGCATTTAAGGTTATCTTTTAAGTGGGAAAATGAATGGCCTTTTCCTAATTTGCCTCCTGGTTCTCTGATTGTCCCTCCTTAGTCTCCATCACTGGTTTTCTATCATTCCCCTGTATATTAGGAAGGCAGAATTTATGATTTCAAAGAGAATCTCATATGTGCCTAAAAGGTCCGGAACCACAGGATATAAGGAATTCTCTATACAGAAGGCAGGAGAACTAAAGCATGTATTTACACTCCACAATAACAAGCCCACAAACCAGCGTCCCCATTTTGATATTTTCATCAAAAGCTTCCAGGCCCAATAAGTCCGCCTTACAAGGGTAATCAGAAGGCCACAGAGAAGCGAGATGGTATAAGGCAAAATCGTATACATGCTTCCCCTCTACGGTAAGAAGATTACCCACTAGCCTCTAGTCAGCTCTGCTACCGGCAGCTCAGCTTCGGCTGTAGGTGTCTCTGGCTCCAACCGGAAAAGGAAAAAAGGATCTTCAAGCTGTCCTCTCCCCTCTTATAGAGTTTTTGACATCATCAAGCGCCGCCTGAACGACCAGGGCCGATTGGTTCTTGACTTGGCGCCTCCCCCAGCGTAGACCACGTTAACACACCTCCCCTCGGCCAGCTCCACGACTCATCACACAGGAAGCTCTGGTCCTGCCCCGGAAGAGCAAGCCCCAGTGTCCAGGGAAGCTCAACGAGGCAAACTGAATCATTCAAAGAAAACAAAGTCCATTCTGGCTACACCCTGACAGCTAAGTGTGGGCATCTCCCATGGCTTTGTTTTTGTCTCAGTTTTTCTTCTCTAAATTTTTTCTTTTTGTAATCTCATTCATTTCCATGACTTCAATGATCACCTCTATGCAGATGACCTACAAACCCATACCTCCATATCTGCTGTTCCATTTGTGCTTTAGTCCCATATCTCTAACTGTACGTTAGACATCTACATGGATTTTCCACTAGCACCTCAAACTCAGCATGTCTAAAATTGAACTCATTTTCCCCCCAAAATCCTGTTCCTCCTCTCAACTTCCCTATTTATGTTGGTGTTACCACTGTTCTTTCAGTCACTCAGGCTTGAAATTGCCAAGTCATTTTTTGCTTTTTTTATCCCCTATATATGATTACTTGACAAGTCATGTCCAATTTCCCTCAGCAATATCTCTCACATCTTTTCCTTCCTTCCCATTTAGACTGCTACCACCCTAATTTAGGCTTTCGTGTCTCTTGCTTGGACTATTGGAATAGTTTCCTAACTTGCCTTCCTTTCTCTGATCTTTTCCTTCTCCAATATATAGCTATCAAAGTGATCTTCCAGGGCACTGTCTGATTCTCTCATCCTTCTTACTCAAAGGCTATGGTCAATAGCTCCACACTTTAAAAAAATTCAATTCATTATTTATTTATTTATTTCAACATTCTTTTCTTTTTAAATTTTGAATTTCGAATTCTCTCCCTCCCTCCTCCTCAACATTCATAGAGAAGACAAGCAATATAATATCAAATCATGCAAAACATATTTCCATCTTAATCATTTTTTAAAAAAGCAAGAAAAATAAAGAAAGTTAGAAAATTATACTTCAACTTGTACTCAGAGTCCATCAGTTCTCTCTCTCTGGAGGGAGGCAGCATTTTTGCATCATGAGTCTTTTGAAATTGTCTTGGGTCATTGTATTGATCAGAGCAGTCAAGCCTTTCACAGTTGATCATCATTAAAACATTGCTGTCACTGTGCACAATGATCTTCCAGTTCTTCTCACTTCACTTTGCCTCAGTTTATATAGGTTTTGCCATGTTTTTTTCTGAAACCACCTCCCTTATCATTTCTTACAGCACAGTAGTACTCCATCACAATCATTTGCCACAACCTGTTCAGCTACTGCCCAATTGATAAGCATCCTTTTGATGTCCAATTCTTGCCACCACAGAAAGAGCTGCTATAGATATTTTTGTACATACAGGTCCTTTTCCTTTTTCTTTGATCTCTTTGGGACACAGAACTACTAGTGGTATTGCAAGGAGTGCTGCTGACACCCACAACCCCTTTAAAGAGATGCTGCTGCCCTACTAAGCGTTATTTGTAATAACCACCAACTAGAAACAGCCTGCATGCCCAACCTTTGAGGAGTGTCTGAATGAACTATCAACAAAATATCAATGCAGTCGAATAATGTTGCATCATGAAATCATAAACATGAAAAACACAAAGAAATACAAGGAGAGGTACAAGGCTTCAGAGTGAAGTAGAATCAGAACAGGGCCCTTCAGTATTTCTTTTTTTTTAAAATTATTATTTATTTATTTAATATTTTTAGTTTTCAGCATTGATTTTCACAAGAGTTTGATTTACAAATTTTCTCCCCATTTCTACCCCCCCACTCCAAGATGGCATGTATTCTGATTGCCCCATTCCCCAGTCAGCCATCCTTTCTGTCACCCCTTCCCCCCCCCATCCCCTTTTCCCTTACTTTCTTGTAGGGCAAGATAGATTTCTACACCCCATTGCCTACATATCTTATTTCCCAGTTGCATGCAACAACGTTTTTTTTTTTGAACGTCTGCTTTTAAAACTTTGAGTTCCAAATTCTCTCCCCTCTTCCCTCCCCACCCACCCTCCCTAAGAAGGCAAGCAATTCAACATAGGCCACACATGTATCATTATGCAAAACCTTTCCACAATACTCATATTGTGAAAGACTATATTTTGCTCCTTCCTATCCTATCCCCCTTTATTCAATTTTCTCCCTTGACCTTGTCCCTTTTCAAAAGTGTTTGCTTTTGATTACCTCCTCCCTTCTATCATCCCCCCTTTTTCATCTCCTTCCTCCTTCTTTCCTGCGGGATAAGATACCCAATTGAGTGTGTATGTTATTCCCTTCTCAGGTCAAATCCAATGAGAGCAAGATTCACTCATTCCCCCTCACCTGCCTCCTCTTCCCTTCCTACAGAAATGCTTTTTCTTGCCACTTTTATGTGACATAATTTACCCCATTCTATCTCTCCCTTTCTCCCTCTCTCAATACATTCCTCTCTCATCCCTTAATTTGATTTTATTTTTTAGATATCATCCCTTCATATTCAACTCACCCTGTGCCCTCTCTCTATATACATACATATATATATATATGTGTATATATATATATACATATATATATATATATACATACACACACATATATTCCCTTCAGCTACCCTAATACTGAGGTCTCATGAATTATACACATCATCTTTCCACATAGGAATGTAAGCAAAACAGTTCAACTTTAGTAAGTCCCTTATGGTTTCTCTTTCTTGTTTACCTTTTCATGCTTCTCTTGATTCTTGTGTTTGAAAGTCAGATTTTCTATTCAGCTCTGGTCTTTTCACTGAGAAAGCTTGAAAGTCCTCTATTTTATTGAAAATCCATATTTTGCTTTGGAGCATGATACTCAGTTTTTCTGGGTAGGTGATTCTTGGTTTTAATCCTAGCTCCATTGACCTCCAGAATATCATATTCCAAGCCCTTCGATCTCTTAATGTAGAAGCTGCTAGATCTTGTGTTATCCTGATTGTGTTTCCACAATACTCAAATCGTTTCTTTCTGGCTGCTTGCATCATTTTCTCCTTGATCTGGGAGCTCTGGAATTTGGTGACAATATTCCTAGGAGTTTTCTTTTTGGGATCTTTTTGAGGAGGTGATCTGTGGATTCTTTCAATTTCTATTTTACCCTCTGTCTCTAGAATATCAAGGCAGTTCTCCTTGATAATTTCTTGAAAGATGATATCTAGGCTCTTTTTTTGATCATGGCTTTCAGGTAGTCCAATAATTTTTAAATCATCTCTCCTGGATCTATTTTCCAGGTCAGTGGTTTTTCTAATGAGATATTTCACATTGTCTTTCATTTTTTCATTCCTTTGGTTCTGTTTTATAATATCTTGATTTCTCATAAAGTCTCTAGCTTCCACTTCCTCCAATCTAATTTTTAAGGTGGTATTTTCTTCAGTGGTCTTTTGGACCTCCTTTTCCATTTGGCTGATTCTGCCTTTCAAGGCATTCTTCTCCTCATTGGCTTTTTGGAGCTCTTTTGGCATTTGGGGTAGTCTATTTTTAAGGTGCTATTTTCTTCAGTATTTTTTTGGTTCTCCTTTAGCAAGTCATTGACTTGTTTTTTCATTGTTTTCTTGCATCGCTCTCATTTCTCTTCCTAATTTTTCCCCTACTTCTCTTACTTGCTTTTCCAAATCCTTTTTGAGCTCTTCCATGGCCTGAGACCAATTCCTATTTTTCTTGGAGGCTTTTGATGTAGGTTCTTTGACTTTGTTGACTTCTTCTGGTTGTATGTTTTGGTCTTCTTTGTCACCAAAGAAAGATTCCAAAGTCTGAGTCCGAATCTGAGTTTGTGTTCGCTACCTGGCCATGTTCCCAGACAACCACTTGACCCTTGCATTTTTCACAGGGGTATGACTGCTTGTAGAGTAGAGATTACTTTGTCCCAAGCTTGAGGTGTTGGTCTGTTGTTTTCAGAGCTATTTCTACACAGCAAGCTCTGCCACACCAGCTCTCCTCCTCCCTCAAGAACCACGACTCAGATCTAAGCAGGCTCTGCACTCCCACTCAGATCTACCACTTAATTCCTCCCACCAGGTGGGCCTGGGGCCAGAAGCAACTGCAGCTGTAGTTCTGTCCTCAGAGCTGCATCACCTCTGCTGCCCCTAGGGCAGTGGGTGAACCTTGAACTCTTTTCACTCTGTCCCCGCAGTTTTCCCCACTAACCTTCTCTGTTGTCTTTGGTGTTTGTGGGTTAAGAAGCCTGGTAACTGCCGCAGCTCACTGATTCAGGGCCCTACAGCGTGTTCTGCCCAGCTCCTGGTATGGTTGGTCCTGGCACGGCCCACACTGGGCTCTGCTCTGCCCTGCTCCCAGCTCTGTGCAATAGACCTTACCCAGCGACCATCCAGACTGTCCTGGGCTGGAGCTCTGCTTCCTTCTGCTATTTCACGGGCTCTGCAGTTCTAGTATTTGTTCAGAGCCATTTTTATAGTTGTTTGGAGGGTCCTGGGGGAGAGCTTTAGGCAAGTCCCTGCTTTCCAGCTGCCATCTTGGCTCTGCCCCCAAGATCGGCCCTTTAGTATTTCAATGGATCTCATCCACAAAGCTTTTCCCTTTACTGGTGCAGATTGCAGCCTATCCAAATCTTCTCTTCTTATGTGGCTTTGTCCATGTCCTCCCATAAATTATCCATAGGATGCTACTATGCTGGAACACTTTTTCTATGATTCTTGCCATTGCATTGGTACCAGTACATCAACTTAGCTGTCCTTCCTTGTTCTTGCTACATGACCCACCCACTTCCTTTTCAAATCCTACATCTCTTTGGTGACTTTTGTGCTTCTTACATGCAATTCATCATTGGCAATATGTCATGAGAGGAAGAGACAGTGTTGTGCAATGGAAGGAACACTGGATTGGCAGTCAGGGGACCTGGGTTTGATCTCTAGTTATGCTATGTATTGGCTGTGTGACCATTAGGCATGTTCCTTAACTTCTCTAGATCATTTTCTCATCTTCAAAATGAAGGAATCGGATAAAATGCCTTTAAAGTTTCTTCTAAGTCTGTGGTCTAATTCATGCACTTCTCCGTTGTCTTTGGGTGATCTACAATTCTGATTCCTCAAAGACTGTGGTATTCCATTGTCCACAGCCATATAGGAGTGTCAGTTGTAAAAGTTGTAGTTTTTTTCAAGGAGAAATTTGTGATCACTAAAAATAGCTATTTTTTTTTATAAAATGGAACAACAAAAACATATAAATATTGATTTTACCTCAAACACGCCAACTATTAAACTCCTCAGTCAACTCACTTACCATGAGTTACTCCTCCACCCCACCTCAGCCACACCCAAAGATGACCATTTCCTTGATTTCGCCATCACCTACAAATGTACCCCTTTCATGTTCAAGAATTCCAAATTCCCCTTATCCAAACATAATTTGTTGGCTTTCTACCTCTCCCTTGCTTTCCCTGACCAAACCCCACTCTTCATCCACACTATGGTGTCTGATCCCTTGACTCTTCAATTCTCTCTCAGGCTATCTCTCCAGCACGGCTGAATGGGAGATAATTCTTGTGAAGACTTCACAGAGAGAGAAAATATAAGAATTATTTCTGGAATAAGCAGGGGCAGTGAGAGGAAGGAATAGACCTTGGGATTTAACCTTGTAGGCATGTGATTACCTAACTCTCCCGAATTCAAGTCCTAGGCAATAAGTGCCTATGGGGTGTTTGTCCCCTGCTCCAGGAAGTCCCCTCCCTCTTTCTCCATTCCTCCTCTTTACTTTAGCCATATTATTGCCACATCAGCAACTAGTTACTAAATAAGGAGATATGTTTCAGATTGGCTATACTTGATTTCCTGGTTCTTTGTCTAGCTTTTCTCGCCTAGATTGTAAGCCCGCTTCCCAGCCAATGGAGAGGAGGGATAGTGGTGGATGGGAGTTCTTTTGCGATAGGATATATGTTGGTGCTTTGCTTTTGTGGTCCGCCTCCTTCCACTAGTCTGTCCTAGTGGAGGTGACACCCAAATCTTGGGAGATTTGTCAAATAAAGACTAATTCCTTTTCAGTCCTTACCTGAGAAGTCTCTGTGAATTATTGGGGTACTTGGATGGTGTTGCCACCCCACACATAGCCACTCTCTCTTCTTTTCCCCATTTTGACCTCTTGGTGAACCAATTAAATTCTACATTATCCTCTTCTCTTGAATTCCTAGCATCCTTATTATTTTGCCAATTGCTTCCTGCCATGACTCAACTTTGGATCACTCCCACCATTTTCTTCCATTAATCCTATACAAGGGTTGCTGAATGAAGGTAGAAAAAAAAATCACACAATCATTCTGAGCCTGCTACGAATTTGTTACACAACTTCAACTGTGCCTCACATCACTCATATGCCTTCTCTCCTTTTTCTCTTCCTTTACCTCTATCTCATATAAGGAGGTGGTCTTACTTCTTACCAAGGCTTTACCCCTCTATCTGTTCAAGCAAACCCATTCCATCCCATCTCATCCAACAGATTGTCCCCTTGGTTGTCCCAACTCTATCGCTTATTTTCAGTCTCTGCCTTTCTACTCCCCTACTACATAAAAACACGCCAATGTATCCCCCATCTTGACAAAACTCTCACTTGTTCCTTCTATCCCTGCTAACTATTGTCCTATATCTCTTCTGGTCTTTGTGACTGTCCCTCACACCTGAAAAGCTCCTTGAAAAGATTGTCTACAATCAGTGTATCCACTTCCTTTCCTTTCCCTCTCTTCTTAATTCTCTACCATCTGACTTCTGATCTAATTATTCAACCAAAACTGTTATCCCCAAAGTTGCTAATGATCTTTTAAATTGCTGAACCTAATAGCCTTTTCTCAATCCTCATCTATCTTGACTTCTCTGTAGCCTTTGGCACTTTCAATCACTCTTTTCCTCTTGATACTCTCTTCTCTCTAGGTTTTCAGGATATTACTCTCTCCTGGTTCTCCTCTTATTTATCTGATCATTCATTTTTTTAGTCTCCTTTGCTGGATATTCTCCCAGATCATGCCTAATAATGTTAGGTATCCCACCGGACTCTATCCTGGGCCCTCTTCTCCCTCTGTACTATTTTACTTGGTGATCTCATCAGTTCCCATATATTCATTTATTATCTCTATGCTGATTATCCTCAAATCTACTTATCCAGCCCTAATCTCTCTCCTGACCCCCATCTCACATCTCCAAATGCCTATTGGACATCTTAAGCTGGATATTCAATAGACATCTTAAACTCAACACGTCCAAAATTGAACTCATTATCTTTTCCCCAAAATGTTCTCCTTTTCCTAATTTCCCTATTACTGTTGAGGGTACCACCATTCTCCCAGTAACCCCACTTTACAATCTAGATGTTATCCTCAGCTCCTCACTATCATTCAGTCCCCTTATCCAATCTGTTGCCAAGGCTTTTCAGTTTTATCTTTGTAATATCTTTTGCATATTCCCTCTTCTCTTCCCTGACTTCCCAGACTGCCACTACCTTGGTACATCCTTTTGTCATCTCATAACTGGACAATCACAGTAGCCTTCTGGTTGGTCTCTTTTCCTCAAATCTCTCTCTACTCTATTCAGATTCCACTCAGTGATCAAAATGATCTTCCTAAAGTGTAGATCTCCATGACTCCTTTTTACCTCTAGGATCAAATATAAAATACTCCCTTTGGAATTCAAAGCCCTTCATAAGCTACCTCCCTTTAGCTTTCCCATATTCTTACAACTGACACCACTCCCTTAGTCTATGATCCAGTGATACTGACCTTTTTGCTGTTCCTCTCACAATATACTCCATCTCCCTGCTCCATTTTCACTGACTGTCCTTCATGCCTGAAATTCTGTCTTTCCTCATCTCCTCCTCCTGGTTTCTCTGCTTTCCTTCATTAGCTAAAATCTTATCTCTAGGAAGCCTTTTCTGGTCCCCTTTAATAATTCTCATGTCTTCTTTCTGTTGATTATTTCCTATTTATCCTGTATATAGTCTCATTGTGTGTAATTGTTTGCATGTTGTCTTCCTGGGTAGACTGAGCTCCTTAAGAGCTGGGACTGTCTTTTACCTTTCTTTATATCCCTAGTGATCGACACACTTGACAGACTCTCTGACAGACTGTCTCTGTATGTATTCATCTCTCTGTCTGTCTCTTTGTCTTTCTCTGTCTCTCTCTGTCTCCCTCCCTCCCTCTCCTCCTCCTCCTCCTCTCTCTCTCTGGTTCTCCATCCAACTATGCATGATTTATTTTGACAAGCAGTAAATATAGCTTGGAGTTTGTGACTTCATGTATGATTTTATTCTTTATTTACTTTAGTTGATGGTTTTAAGTTCATAATCAATACTTTTTTTTTAATTTAAAAAGACAAACAGAGATTTTGCTGCTTTCCTGGACAAGATCGTGTGCCAGTGAACTAAAGAAGTCCCTGCCAGATGAGCAGATGACACATGTGGGAAGGGAGGAAGGGATGAGGAAATGGGAGCAAGATGGATGAAGACATGGAAAAGAGGTCATGCAACTATTTATACTGGAAAAAAGAAATTTACCCACTCTCATTTCTCAGCCCTGAAATGGGAACTAGTGCAGAGTAGTTGTGAGTTTTCTTATGTTTTACATGAAAGAAGAAACTAGTGGCTGAGTTTTTTCATGTTTAACTATTAAAAACAATAATGACTGTCCTACGGAGGAGTTTTGGGCACTGGTTATGTTACCTGGTGCAGGCAGCTAGGTGAGTAGAGTACTGGACTTGGAATCAGGAATTCCTCATCTTCCTGAGTTCATATCTAGCATCAGACACTTACTGACTATGTGACTCTTGGCAAGTCACTTAACCCTGTTTGCTTCAATTTCCTGATCTTTAAAATGAGCTAGAAAAGGAAATGGCAAACCACTCCAGTATCTTGGCCAAGAACTGAAGTCATGAAGATTTGGACACAACTGAACAATAATGAGAAAACGTTGCCTGGTCACCTTTCTGTGAGGCTGGAAGAAATCATGAATTATTAACCCCCGCCCGCCCCTCACAGATTTAGAAACTGAGGTTTTTGAAGATTAGATACTTGACTCAGGGTTAGGAAATTATCCTTGCCTGGCTTAGAACTGCCTGAGGTGGCGCAGGCACTTTCTTTTGTAGGCAACTATAAAGATCAATGAGAAAGGGCCTGAAGGAATCCGACCAAACTCTCACTTAGTTCTAAGGCTATGGAAACAGGTTTATAATTTTCTCCAGTCTGCTCTAGCTGCCATGTTTATTGACAGTAGCTTCAGGACAACCCTTTAGCATCACTGTACAGTCAGGAAGTTGATCTTCCCACCGCTCCCCTTTAAATGCATTTTTCTTCCAGTTCAACATTCCTTTTCCTCAAGGCATTCTGGGACTCTTGACTTTCTCTAGAAGCTGGGCAAGGAAATTCAGTCTAGAAGCTCGTTTACAATGACCAGGTCTCAGTTTGTTTGAGGCGATGCCTATTCAATGACTAAGGGTTAGGTGAGAATTGAGACAAAAGATGGGCTCGGTTTTTACCATCATAAAAATGTCAGTCTGGGGAGAACAGAAAACATTTGCTATTTACACTCATTTTAAGCCATTAAAACCTAAACTAGAAACTGATGTAAAGGTAGATAGATGCCCAAGATGAAGAAAACCTCAGCACCTTGAGCCCAAGGTACACATACACACACACACACACACACACACACACACACACGCTTTTTACATATAGTCACAATAATTGTTGTCATCATCATTCTTGTCCTACCATCTCCACTTTGCATTTCATATGACTTTCTACAGAAAGACTTTATATTCCTCATATTTATCAGTGTTGATGGTTATACAACAACCTACGACTTTGCTGTATCATAGTCTGCTTAGCCAATCTCCGATGACTGGGAAACTAAATTGTTTCCGATTCAGATAGATAGAAGGACCGATGGATAGATAGATAGATAAAGCATTTATTAAGTACTTACTCTGTGCTGGGCACTGCGCTAAGGGCTGAGAACATGAATACTAGGAAAAAGAAAGATCATCCCTGCCCTCAAGAAGCTGACATTCTAACTAGAGAAGAATACATATAAAAGGGTGCCAAAGGGGAGGGGGAGAAATACTCTAGCAATGCAAAGAGCATGCACTGAGCTGGGTTTGAAGTTAGAATGGCTAGCTTATTTGTTCCCTGGAATGGAGGTTCCAGGGAGGAAATCACCAATTGGAGAAGGTCAAGAATGGACTGCTGAGAGGCTTGGGGTGAAATTATTTGGGAAGTCATGGGCTGGGTTAGTTTGGGAGGTTTGGGCTTTTACAAATAGTGGACATATAAATATCTTCGTATATTTAGTTCTTTTTTTCCTTTCTAACTATATCACTGCAGTATATTTCCAGTATAATATTATATCACGTGAGTATGATCACTTTAATAACTTTTGTTGAACATCATTAGATTTAGATAAGGTGGAAATAGAGGCTTCACCTGTGATTTCACTTAAATCCAGTTCATGCTTGAGTCAAGACATTATCCTGTGATGATGTCAGTCCTCTTCAAAAACAAGGGACCGACAAGGACAATAATATTGATATAAGGAACTCTGGGATAAGGAAACTTCCCCTAATAATGCTGGTCTATATCTTCTTAGCACTTTAGAATTTTAGAAATTGCCTAGAGCACAGAGATGTTCATTGATTTCCACAGGGTGATACAGTCAGTATTTGTCAGAAATGGTACTTGAACCCTCGTCTTCCTGGTTCTGAGATACTTTATCTACCATGGCACTGAAAAAGAATGCACTTCCTTGTATTGCTGCCAGCTGTGCATCAGTATAACTATTTCTTTATAATCCTGTCAGTTGTTAGAACCTGAGAAAGTTGGGAAAAGGGGAATAGGAGTGCAGTGAAGGAAGTAGGAACTTCATGCGGTTATGCCCCAGGCTGCGTTAGGAAAAGTTTCATCAAATCAGAGACAGTTTCATTTACGATTTTGTGTCCCCACCACACAATGTCTGGCCCATTGCAGGTCTTAATCAAGGCTTGATCTAGTCAATTATTTGCAATAGGTATGAAAGTAGAAACTAGCCCTGGTCATGTGTGATCCTGGGTAAATCACAACCCTGGTGGTCCTGAATTTCCTCATCTGTAAGTTGAGGGAGTTGATCTACATGGTCTCTGAGGTCCCTTTGAACCAAGATCTATGACTCTATGCAGAAAGAGATTCTAGGGCAACTAGGTGGTACAGTGGATAGAGTTCCAGGCCTGGAGTCAGGAAGGCTCATCTTCCTAAGTTAAAATCTAGCCTCAGACACTTACTAGCTATGTGACCCTGGACAAGTCATTTAACCCTGTTTGCCTCAGCTTCCTCATCTGCAAAGTGAGCTGGAGAAGGAAATGGCAAACCATTCCAGTATCTCTGCCAAGAGAACCCCAAATGGGGTCACAAAAAGTCAGACATGACTAAAATGACTGAACAACAACAACAAACAACAGAAAGGTATTAATGAAGCAGAGTGGGTTCATGAGGAGGAGTGAATCTGTTTGAGAGAGACAGAATGAGAGAGAAAGAGACGCAGAGAATGAATCTGTGTCGCTAAGAAATGAGATTCTGCGTGTGTAAGACAGTACATTATAGGATCACAGAGCTAGAGCTGGAAGAGAACTTTGGGGGTCATGCAGTCTAACCCCTTATTTTACAGATGAAGACGCCGAAAAATTAAGCGACCTCCCAAAGATCACAAAATTAGTAAGTGTCTGAAAAGGGGTTTGAATTCAGGTCTTGCTAACTCCAAGTCTAATGAGAGAATAGCGGTGGGTGTGAGTTCCTGTGGTGTGGAACAGATGGGTCTCTGTGTCCTAACAGCCTCACTCCTCCCTTCAGTAATGCTCTGGGGCTCATAGCAAGAAAAGTCCAGCTAGATTCTCCATTTGAACAACACATTTCTGAGTGCTCTATCATCTCTACGTGGGAATATTATTCTGAACGTTCTGCCTCTTTAGTGTAGCCTAAGACAATATTAGCTTTTTTTGGCTCCCATAGCACATTGTTGGGTTTTAGAAAACAAAGAATTCTAATGATCATAATAAAAACCATAGGTCTTGTCTGTGCATGCATACTGGTTCAGCCATTATTTGCTTTGATGACTCCACAAGCATTCAGAGAGCTTAGTGTCTCATTGGGTAGATAGGACTAACATAACATATGGAACGATTAGGTAATAATATAAGACAATGGAAGCAAGGATAGAATTGTGTGAGACCAATTCTAAATTCTATTGTTAAAAAAAGGCCCTTAATGAAAAATAGACACAATTGTGAGAACATTGAAGGATTGCTTTTCAAGACACCTGAAAAAGAAGATTTCAAATGATTGGGAAAAAAATCGTGGATCAACATTAATGATGATTGAGAGGACTGTTCAGTTCAATAAAACCCACTGAATTACTTAGGCTATGTAGAAAATTTTAGCCGTCCTGAGGAGGCTTCTTTTTCTCTCAGACAACTTGTTGGTCCCTGGCTATAGATAAATAAATCTTACACTAAACAGGAACCCCAACTTGTAGATTCCTGTTATATGCCTCTGTTTACATTGCTGACTCCTGCTCCTTAACCCCCCCTCCCGACTCCACCTCCCCCAACTTTCTTTCCCTTCCTCTCTCTCTATCTTAATTTTATCTGTATTTCTAGGCCCAACTCTGGCCTTCTGCCAAAAATCCCATCTTCTCCAAGAAGACTTTACCTACTACCAGGTTTCCTTGAGTCCAGCACCCAGAGGAACAGATCAGTGACACATCTGGAAATCATCAGCAAGATAAAATTAGCTGGGTAGATCTAATTAGATAATTGTATTTCACCTTGTATTCTTAGATACTTCTATCTTATCTGCTTTTATTTAGTAAATACATTAAGCCTCCTCATTCTCCCAGTTCTACCACCCACCTTGAAAACAAATATCTACCGGAATAGGAGAAATCTGAGGATCAATGTCAAGGTGAAATAACAAAGAGTACATCACCTTTTTCTGCACTATTAGAAAATGTATAGTCAGCACTGTTATAATTTAGTCTTTGCTTCTATGTCGTCCTGTATTTTACCCAAAGGTTCCATTTATGTTGGTATTGTCTCCCTAATGAGAATGTAAACTGTCTGTGGGCATGGTCCTGTATTTTCCTTCTAATAATCCCCCCACCCCCACCTGTTTTGGTTAGTAAATAGGAAAGGGAAAGGTAGGTCTCCTGTCAGAGTTCTGTGACCTCTGACTGTAAGGATCTCATGACTTCTGTTACTGACTTGTTAAGAGGCAGCTAGGTATCGCAGTGCGTAGAGTGCTGGACTTGGAGTCAGGAAGACCTTCATGCCAGTTATTGCATGACTCTGGGCAAGTCATTTCTAAGCCTCATTTTCTTGATCTATAAAATGGGGATTAAAAATATCTACCTTGTAGGGTTATTGTGAGGGTCAAATGAGAAAATGCTCGCAGAGTGCTTTGCAAACATTGCAACACAATATAATGCTATTTATTATTTAGAAGCGGGGCACTAGATTCATATAGTCATTAAAAAATATAGTCCCAGGCTGAACATGGCTTCATCATTGGCCAGTACCTTCTGTTTCAGTGTGCCACGTCTGGACTTTAGAGCGACATCGTGGCACAATTTGTGTGCTACATGACAATTCAATGAACACACATAGGGATTATCATTTGTCTTTCATTATTGAAGAGGAAAAAACACATCATGATGTTGGGGTAAAATAGTGGTTGATGGGTAATTTCTTGCCTTGTGTGTGAATTAGATTTAAGGAGGTAGAGTTGCACAAAGTTATCAGCCTCACTCTTTCTTCCAGTCATCAAAGTCCAGTGGCAAGGCAAAAGTCAAGATGACTGGCCATGGCCTAGGATGCAGTGGATGATTTTGGCATCTTTCGTGTCTGACCAAGCTCTAAACCAGAGGTTCCCAAACTTATTTGGCCTGCCGCCCTCTTTAAAAAAAAAAATGACTCAGTACCCTTTCTGCTTTCTTTAACCCTTTAATGTGTTTTTTTTTAATTTACAAAAAAAAAAATTTAAAAATGATGCATCTTAAATTTAACAATTTATTGTAAATTTATGGGTTTTTTCCTGTATTGAAATTTTGATGATGCAATATTGCATCATATAACCATATAATATCATACTGTAAACAAGTCATTACACACACATATTCCCGTTGATGCATACTGTATTTCCTGACAATGCGGGACACATTTGCCTGTCAACACTTGCTTGTTAAGATCCGTCAGCAGACTTGACCACTGATCACTTATAACTTGCGTTTATGTGTTTATTTGGAAAATGACGTAATCACTATGACTTTAACTCTGTTACACAACAGATGAAACATATACAAATGGTTTTTCAAAAATTTCTTCTCTTCTCTTCTTTCCTTATGCTTCCACAACCTGCTTATTTTTATTCAATGCCCCATAATTGAACCAGAGGCTACTACTGCCCCCCTGGATCATTCCAGCACCCCAGGGAGCTGTATCGCCCACTTTGGGAACCTATGCCTAAACACTCCACAGCACCTACTTCATGGCTGTTGGAACAAATTGTTTTCATCTATCCATTCCACTGGGGGAAGTCTTCAGATTCTCAGGGTAGACATATCTCTAACTCACTACTAGGTTTGAGGCCTATCAGTTACCTGGTTTAGTTGGCCTGGTGAGACAGTTTTACTAGGGTGTGGCTGCTGTGATGCTGCAGCTTCTTGGAGCCACAGATGAGAGTTGAGTGACAGCTGGGCACCAAACATGGATGAACAGCCCTGAAAAGGGCTTGGTAAGCCTTGACATCAGAGGTGCTAGTCCTCCCTGAACATCCCATAGTAATTATGTTCAATGGGGCAGCTAGGTGGTACAGTGGATAGAGCGCTGGGCCTGGCGTCAGGAAGACTCATCTTCATAAGATCAAATCTGGCCTCAGACACTTCCTAGCTATGTGGTCCTGGGCAAGTCACTTAACTCTATTTGCCTCAGTTTCCCCATCTCTAAAATGGGCTGGAGAAGGAAATGGAAAACCACTCTAGTGCTTTTGCCAAGAAAACCCTAAATGGGGTCATGAAGAGTCAGGCACAACTGAAACGACTGAACAACAACAATTATGTTCCAGGAGACAAAACTACCACAATACCAGTTATTAGGAAAACAGCAGAATGGGATGAGGGCAATCCCTACTTTTTCAAGAGTGGAAACAGAACCTGAATTAGGAACTAAAAGGCCAACAAAGTATGAAAATCCAACTGGTTTATACAAGTGGGAAAATTAGTTATGGAAGTTGAGAGTCAGGTCAGGATCAGGAGGCAAAATATAGAGTGCATTGGAGGAGCTGACCCATCAACCCATCTCCTCCACCTTTTGTCTTTGGTAAAGGCTGCTTGTGTTCCCTGTGCCTCCCTCACAATGATAAGCTTTTGGAGTTCTGGGATAGACTACTATGTTCCATTCTGTCTCAGCCATGCTATTAAAACCATGGGCTCTGTCTTGCAATGGTATGTTCCCCTGATGACCCAATTTCTAGTCTCCTACTTAATACTTCCTCTTTCTTTCCCTTAGCTCAGGTGACTGAACACTGATCCTGAGATATGTTTCGAGCACTGATGGCTACTTCACGAGCTAGAGATGACTACTTCGTGAACTAGAGTCATTAAGAGGTCTGGGTGACCAGGGACAACAGGTATTCACTGAAAGTACTACAAATCCTTGTGGAGAAGATCACCACCACTAGGAGGATGATACCAAAGCATGCCCTTGGCTTTCTAAAAGATATGGAGCTTCAGAGGAGATGCCTAGATGTGGTAGAGTCAAGGTGAAGTTAAAATGGTTGTGTATCAGTCCCACAAAATGTATGATTCTCTTGTGGGAGTATAATAAATTTTATGACTTGCTGCTTCATGTTTTAAGTTTTTGTCAATGTGTACTTATAAGTCTTTAGTGTGTAACATTTTTGCTCTGACCCCACTTTCTCAGGACCAGGTAGGCTATATTTGGCCATGGGAATTCTAGTGTACCCTGAGGAGTTTGAGTGTGGGTCTTTTCTCTGCCATCAGCTTGAGCTCACACTGTCCATATTCCCCTGTTTACTGGAGGGTTGACAATGACTAGCATCTCAGCTCTAGTTAATCATATAACATCTATTACATTTTACAAAAAGATATTTACTTCAAGAATGTAACAAGAACAAATATACATTTCCTTCAATGCCTTGGAGGCATAATCTCCCCTACACTACTTCACTAGGGGTGAGGAGAGGGGGTGACATGGAATTAGACTTGAATCTTAGTTCCAACATAATACTTATCCAAAGTTTGCAATGCTGTTGGCTTCTGTTGGGCTGAATGTTCCTCAAGGCTTTAGTTCTGGGCTTATTGCATTACCTAGCCTGGACTTCTGGACCCCTAGATTCCTGTGGCTCATGATCCCAAACTTTGAAACTCCCAGGATTGTAAACTCAATTCCTTGGACCTAGAAGAGAAAAGAGTGACTGAGGGTACCTCATTTCTCAGGTACTCTATGACCTTAGAAGGGGGAAGATTCCTTAAGGCCTTTCCCTTTAACAGCATGTTTACACAGGCTTTCTTTCACATATCATCATGATTCTTCAGGAAGCAATTCCTTAACATCCTCCAGCTGGTGACTTCATTTTAGCAAGCTGCTATAGCAGTAAGGCAAAATTCATGATCTCGGAGGGTACCATGGGCATGCCTGAATGGTTGGGAATGGTGAAGCATAAGGAATTCTCTAGGTAGAAGGCAGAGGAAGTATAACATTTATTTAGACTCCACAGGATCAGTTTCAAGGAGCAATGCCCTCAATTTGATATCATAGCAATAATATTCCAAAACGATAAGTCCACCTCACTGTAGTAACAGGGAAATCATAGCAAAATATTATAGCAAGGAATCATGCCATACTGTAGCTTCCCCTCAAATGCTAGGACCTTCCTATAAAAAGATCACTCACGACTAACTCTCCATTCAGTACTCTCTGCTCTGCACTCTCTTTCCATGCTGGCTCTCTGCTTCTGAATCCTGCCCTTCTCTACTCGGCTGCTCCCTGTTCTCAGTTCCCAGTTCTGCTGCTCCCAGTTTTGCTGCTCCCAGTTCTGGGCTCTCTTTTTATACAGTCCTAGCCATCATGTGATTAACTAGAACTCAGTGCACATACCATTGGCTCTAGTCTTAGCAACTTCTCTTAGGGCCCTGAGGGCTTCACGCACACATTGGCTTAGCACCTAGTAAGTAGGGGCTTTAAGCCTACTTACAAACAAAGATATAATAAGGTTTTACCACCCAGGCCCACCTGAGCCCTATTGAATAGGTGGGGAAGATCTTTGATCAGATTAATACTACAGCTGTACATGTACCAGATGTCCATTATAAGTGTGTAAGTAATTCTTTTGTGGTAGAGGACATAAATAACAGTCCTAAATCTGATTTACTTTGCATATTGAGTACTCTTCTAGAAGGAAATCTGGTAACTCCTTTTGGGAGACTCTAGGTATGAAATGCAACTAAGTTTTAAATGATTTCCCCTAGAGTTCCAGAAGGTTGGGGCAGCATGGAAATAAGTGACAAGGGGAATATTCCTTCCAAATTACCACCTGTCTTAACTTCAAATCAATTAATCAGTCATCAAGCTTTTATTAAACACCTACTATGTGCTGGACACTGCACTCTTTCTACTATATCACGCTCCCTTATAATCTTTGTTCTGTCACTTATTCCCTTGTGGGGCAAACCATAACTTCTCTAAACTGAAGATGCATCTCCTGTAAAGAGAGATGAAAACTTCATTCAACCACCAAAAGTGATTTTCTTAAAGCAAAGGTCTGACCATGTTACATAGGGCAGCTAGGTGGCACCATAGTGCACAGAGTGCTGGGCCTGGAGTCAGGAAGGCTCCTCTCCCTGAGTTCAAATCTGGCCTAACTGTGTGACCCTTGGCAAGTCACTTAACCCTGTTTGCCTCAGTTTCCTCATCTGTAAAATAAGCTGGAGAAGGAAATGACAAACCACTCCAGTATCTTTGCCAAGAAAACCCTGAATGGGGTTGTGAAGGATCAGGCACAACTGGGGTCGTGAAAATCAGACATGATTGAAATGACTGAACAAGAACACCATATCACTCCTCTACCAATAAGTGACTCCCTATTGCTGCCATGATTGGCATTTAAAGCCCTTCATAACCTATCCCCCTCCTACCTTTCCAGTGTTCTCAAATTATTCTCTAACTTGTACTTTTTGGTCCAGTGCCATTGGCTTCCTAACTGTTACATCTCTCAGCTCTGGGCATTCTCTGGCTGTCCCCTGTGCCTGGAATGTTCTTCCTTCTCCACCAGGACTGCTGACTCCCTGGCTTCATTTAAGCCCCAACTAAGATCTCATCTTTTAAAAGAAGCCTTTTCCAATCTCTCAATTCTAGAGTCTTCCCTCAGGTAATTATTTCCTGTTTATCTTGTGTGGGTGTCTCTGTGTGTGTATATATACATATACATATATACATACATATGTGTGTATGTGTGTCTATCTCTCTTGCATATATCTTACCTGTGTGTTGTTTCTCCCAGTAGATCATAAGCTCTTTGAGGGCAAGGACTGTTTTGCCTTTTTTTTGGTATCGCCAGCACTTAGCACAGTGCTTACTAAGCACATAGTAGACATTTTTTTTCGATGTTAAAAATGTAATTTAATTAGACTATAAGCTCGCTTATTGATAAAAACCTTAAACAGCACAAGGCCAATGATATGTTGTTGCTGTTGTTGTCACTCATTTTTGAAGAGGGCCAGTGACATCCTGGGGTGATGTCTTGACTTGTGTGTGAATTGGATTTAAGTAAAGCAGAGTTACACGAAGTCATCAGCCTGGCTCTCTCTTCCAGGGTCATTGAAATCCAGTAACAAGACAAAACTCAGGATGACTGATGATGGCCTGGGATGCAGCGGATGACCTTGGTATCTTCCATGTCTGACCAAGCTCTACACCCTCCATAGCGCCTGCTTCGGCCATCTTCATGGCCATTGAAACAAATTGTCCTCATCTGCCCAATCCAGTAGGGGAAGTCTTCACATGCTTGGGGCAGACAGTCCTCTAACTCATTGATAGGTTTGAAACCTATTGGTTATCCTCAACCTGGTTTAGCCTGTCTGCTGAGATGGTTTTACCAAGTGTGGTCACTGCACATGCTACAAAGTTGAGTGACAAGTGGACACCAAACGTGGATGAGCAGCCCTGAAAAGGGCTTGGCCAGTACTCACACCAGAGGTGCTAGTTCTCCCTGGATACCCCATCCACCCCATAGTTCTCTACTGGAAGGCAATAGCTCTGAATCATTGAGATTAGAGGAGACCAAGGTGCAAATTTACTAACCACACATACCAGTTTGTTAGGACTTCTAGCTTTCAGGGTCCTGTTATGACATTGGCACAGTGTTCTATTTCCAAACACTAGGAAACTGGGGAATGGTGGTGGCAGGGAATTCGGCCTGGAAGCCTGGATTGAATTGAATGTAAACATGGCACCAACGCAGTAGCTACCTCCCAAGGTAACAGGGGATCCAATGTACCCAGAAGATTTCTCTTGGTGGAAAATATTTGAATTTGGGTCAGATTTGGTGTCTGAGGTCTAGTTTTGTTGACATTCAGTCTTAAGGCCTGGGTCAGTGGAACCCTAGGCTTTTGCATAAAGTCAACATCTTTCTGCTCCCTTCCAAGTCTCTTAGCTTAAGAAGGTACTCCTGCAGCACTCAGGCTATCTGTCTATTTGGGTACTGATCTTCTAAGATGACTAGCCCCTCTCCTTTTCTGATCAAATATCTCTTTGATGATATCTTTGGTTTTTTTCTTCTTCTGATTTTTGCCCACAATTTCTGGTTGGTAATATGCTACAGCCATTATTATGTTGGCGCTATTAGTATTCATGAAAAATTTTCTCCCAGATGAAATTGGCTTCTGAAATAAGGGTGCTGAGGAAATTACAACTGTAATTCACGTTGATGCAGTGCGTGAAGGTTGACAAATGGCTCTCAATGTCCTATCTCAGTAAGTGATTACACTGAAAAATTGTGAAATGTTCATTTTCCGGAATAGATCATTTTGAAGATACGTTGAAATTTTCTTTAATTTCATGTTGACATGGAAAGACTTAGTTGAGGGAGGCTGTACGGTGCAGTGAAAAGAGCAGTTGTACTTGTTGAAAGACTTGGGTTCAAATCCTGACTCTGCAGCTTACTACCTGTGTGACCTTGAGTAATTCACTTTATCTCTCAGAGTCTCAGTCTCCTCCTCTGTAAAATGAAGGGGTTCCTTCAGAGGTCCCTGCCAGCTCTAAAACTCTGATCCTGTGATTGTTTTGGCTGAATTAATCAATCAATTAAATCAAAACCCAAGTTTGATTTCTTTTCCCCTTCTTGATGTGTCCAGTTGTTTTGACCTAATAGGTTCAACTACTACTACTACTACTACTACTACTACTACTACTACCACCACCACCATTACCACTGCTACTACTACCACTGCTGCCACTACTACTACTACTACCACCACCACCACCACCACCGCTACTACTACTACCACTGCTGCTACTACTACTACTACTATTACCATCACCACCACCACCATGACTAACAACACCACCACCACCAATAGCTCACATTCATATAGCACCTACTATGTGCCAGGCACTGTGATAAATGTTTTCAAGTGTCATCCCATTTGATCCTCTCAACAACCCTGGAAGATAGGTGCTATTATTATCTCCTTTTTACAGTTGAGGAAATTGAGGCAAAAAGAGCTTAAGCATCTTGCACCAGGTCATACAGACAATAAGTATCTCAGGTCAGATTTGAACTCAGATCAGGTGATAAGTGTCTGAGGTCATATTTGAACTCACATCTTTCTGACTCTAGTCCTAGTACTTTATCCACTCTGCCACCTAGCTGCCTCAAGTGTGGGTTTTCTATTGACACAGAGACAGAGAGAATTTTTTTTTTTGGAGAAGAGGAAAATAATTAAAATGTTATTAGTCACTTGGAACTGAAACTGAGAAAGGAAAGCACACAAGTAAATTTATTGCCTTTTGAAAAATAGTCCCCAAATTAGCTACTGACATCATAGTGTGTCAAAGGGAATGTAAGGTTACCATTCATTTTCCAGGAAGGAATGTGACACCCAAGGGATGTTTCTTTGCCACTTTTCTGTATTTCCCCATCACTTTCTAAGATAGCTATTTTAATTTGAATTTTGTACTGGAAAGCCCAGAGTCTCTGACTTCCCCTGAGGCATAGATGGCATTCTTTTCTCCCTTGAGGAGAGTTGCTCAGGGCTTACTTTATCCTGCTGCCCACACAGCAAAGCTAGAACCTTGCCCTTCCTTGAACTTTAGGGAAAACCAAATGGAACTTTGCTCTAAATGAAGGGATTTTATTTTTTTAAATTCAAAACTATTCTACAGTATAGTCCTTAATTAGGAAAAATATTCCCACAGATTAATGCCCTACAAACATTTCTGGTAGAAATGGAAAGAAAGCTAGGTAACTTCACTAGTGGGTATATAATTTAGAGCCCATTAATTAACCACCCAATAAACTCAGAATCATTTATTAAGTACCAACTGTGTGCCAGGCACTACCTCCAGAGGCAGCACATTCCACTTTTTGAATTGGTGTGATTGGTAAGTTTTTCCTGATATTTAGTGTAAATATGACCCTTTGCTCCTCGTTCTGATCTCTGGGGCCAAGCAGAATAAATGTAAAATCCCCTTTGCACCTGACAGTCTTTCAAGTTTCATGCTTCTGTTGCCACCACAGAATCATTGAACTTTAGTTTTTTTTTTCCTTTTCCATGGTATTCTCATGCTGTTCCTCATGCCGCTTAAAAGATAAACAGAGCAGCAATATATTCACCAGTGGCATATGGATACCATCTATCTATTAAGCATTGCAAGCTACATAGAATTCTCAGCGCATTGTCAGTATTCAATTTTAACATATATTTACGAATATTCCATGCATCCTAATCTTGTACCATAGACAGTTTAGTAATAAATGATTTTAAAGCAATACTACACAATGTTTTTAAAAAGCTTCACATAATGGTCACATTCACTTTTTGTTGTTGTTGCAAAAATTGGCATAAAATCTGTGACCATTATGTGGTGAAATACAGTACCTGACGACAATTATGATGGTTCCCTCTGAATCTTCTGTTCTGTGGTTTAAACATTCCCATATCCTTCCACTGATCCCTGAGGCCCTTCATCATTCTGGTTGCTCTTTTCTGGACACTCTCTGGCTTATCAATGTTGTTCCTAAAATGTGATTCCTAGAAGTAAACATAATACTCAAGATAGTTTGAACAGAGCGGAGTATAGAGGGACTTGCCTGGAATGAGAATTCCAGGAAGCTAGCCTTCTCTTATTTGATTACCTTATTTGACTTCTGCATCACAGTATTGACTCACACTGAGCTGGTAATACACTAAAACTCCCAGATCTTTCCAAACTGCTTTCTAAGTCTCCCCCATCTTGTACTTGTGAAATCAAATTTTTGAACCTAAGATTTTGTGTTTAACCATATTGGATTTCTTCTTATTGGATGTGTTTTAGCCTTTTTGAGTTCTGACTTGCGTAAGGATAATGGAATATAAGATCTTCCCCACCCATCAATAGGCTTCCTGCGGATCCTATTGAGGGAAGTTTACTTAGGGGAAGCTTGCTTCCACACTTTTTGCTAATTTCTAATTAGGCACTGAGTCAGGAGGGTTCTGGCTCTGAGCCTATTAGCTAAAAGAGTACATATTCTGACAGGTGAGCTTTTGCTTTGGGGGCTCACTTACAAGAAAGATCTTGTGATTCCCTGATCTGAGTGGCCATATTGTTCAGAGCTCCCAACTGCTCAGTGGTGAAGGTTCTCTCAATCCAGTGGTGAATGTAAAGTATAGATAGCAGTTCTCTTTTGATTCAAACAGTACAGTCCGATCTGCTGGTCTTTATTTCTCTTCTCTGCATTTTCCCTGTTGGTATACGTAAATTAAAGAAGATTGTTGACTCCTGAAACAGCTTGCTTTCCTTAGTAAAGCAGATCTAAGAAACTTCACTAGCAGCTGTCCTAGGTATGCCAGTGTGGTTGCTGTTACAGACTGTTGCCTGGAATAGTAATGCTTCCTTTTAGCTTTATACCATCAAATGAGATAATATTTGTAAAAACCACTTAGCACAGTGCCTAGCACATAGTAGGTGCTATATAAATGTTTATTCTCTGTCTCCCCCCAAGCCCTACCATTACTCATGTGCAAATTTGACAAGGATGCCTTTTTTTTTTTCTTTTAGCCCTTTCACACCTGTCCAAGCAAAAGAGGCATCTTGGTTCACTGGAAGGATTGTTGAATCCTGAAATCAAATGACCTGGGTTCAAGTCCCAGTTTTGCCTGTGTGACTTTGGGCAAGTTACCTAACCTTTCTGAGACTCAGTTTCTTCCTCCATAGGAAAAAAATGAGGTTGGAGTTGATGATTTCTAAGGTTTCCTCCAACTATATCTGTGGTATTGATTGTCAGATAGAGTCCCTGGGGCTGGCCAATGAGGAGAAAAAACCTAGAGCTAAAGAGTTGGGGCCTACTGTAGATACTGAAGGGCTCCAGACTCTTTCATTATCAGTCTCTGCTCCACCTGACCTGTTCCCTCCTCCCTTCTTATCCTACCCGGCAAGAGAGGGTAATGTGGTAAAGTAGGAGAGTGAGTCAAAAGACCTCAGTTCTAGACTAGGCAGCCTGAAGCTCTTCAGATACATACCTGAGGCTCTTTTCGCTAAAATAAACAAATGAGTAGGTACTTGTCTGTTGACTCATACCATTAGCATGAAAAGCTCCTTACAGTAATTAGCTAGCCCTCAAGGCAAGCAAAGCTCAGACCTTCAGCTCTCCAGAATTCTCTAGCCCCTCCATTTTTAAACATTGAACTCCCACTAGGATACCTGCTTTGAGTTTCATCTTTCTAGTAACTGCTCCAGTTTCACAAAGCACCCTCCCTCTGTACTTCCACCCTTCTGCTCCCTCCAGGATTTGCTGTTGCCATGCTTCTTTCTTACTTCCTATAGTATCTCCTATCTCCTATTTCATCCCTGCCTGGTCAGACTTCTCTGCCTTCCCGGGAGACAGTCACCTACTCTGATAACCTTGGTATGCTTGGATACAGAGTGCCAATGGGAGAAGGCTCTAGGGCACAGGTTCTTATTTGAAACTTCTCAGAATAATGTTTTTTAGTGTGTAAAATAAAATACATAAGATTTCAAAAGTGCAAATGGACCAATGTCTACTAGGTTTTTCTATGCCTCCTCTCTTCATCCTCAAAACATGGAGCCACACACCTCCTCCCCTTCTCGACCCTTCCCCACTTCCACAAAAGGTGGTAGGACAGCTAGGTGGTGAAGTGGATAAAGTGCCAGGCCTGGAATCAGGAAGACTTATCTTCCTGAGATCAAATCTGGCCTCAGATACTTCCTAGCTGTGTGACCTTGGGCAAGTCACTTAACGCTGTTTGCTTCAGTTTCCTTCTCTGTAAAATGAGCTGGAGAAGGAAATGGCAAACCACTTCAGTATCTTGGCCAAGAAAACCCGAAATGGGGTCACGAAGAGTTGGACATGACTGAAACAACTGAACAACAAAAACTAAAAGGTGATAAAGCTGTCCCCTGGACCTGATTGACCCCTGCCTCCCTTGATGCAGCTTCCTGGTAGCCATTGGCTATACTGCTTACTTCCTGGTCACCTAAGAATATAAAGTGTGAAATCCAGGCCCTCTGACTTGATAGATGTCTGAAGACCTTTTGAGTCACCATACCCTGCCCTATTGATATGACCTTTTCCATATGAAGAAAAGGAAGCTAAGTGACACAGTATCCTTCTTGCATGTCCTTGCTATCTTAGACAGAAGTCCATATCCTTTTCTTAACTGTTCAGCAGCTTACCAATGACTCATTTCATTCCAAAATTGAACCTGAATAAACAGACTATCTTTGTCAGGCCTGTTCCTAACACAAGGAAACTAATCATATTGAAATACAGTTTTTGTAAGAAATGGGAGGAGGAGTTTTGTTTCCACAGAAGTAAAGGTGTGCTTCCCTGCCCTCCCCCACCCCAGCTTTAGCAGAGACCAGGCCTCAAGGTCAGTCAGGTGAGAGGTCAGAGGCTTGTACTCATGTGCATACTTTTTGAGAAGGTAGTCTGGGGAATTAGAGAGGCCAAACCCACTTGAACCTGTTCAAGCTTATCTAGGGTCTGGTCTTGGTCAAGAATCCAGGCCTACTGATTTGCATCATTTGCATATGTTAAAGAGGGAAAGTAGGGGAAGTAAAAGAATATAGTTTAATCCTAAACTAAGACAAGGAAAATCTAATTAACTTCACTTTTGCTTCTGTATCCTTATTATCCTATTTATATAAACTATATAACCTAGGAAAACTACGTAAAAAACAAAGATTGTAAACTAACCATGACTCTAGCAGGAGTGGAGGGAATGGTTACCCCTGCTCCTGCAACTGTATCAGTGTGAGTGTTCCCGCGAGCACTGCACCCGCTCTCCCGGGGAGCGTAATAAAATGCCTTCCTCTGCCCACTCTGGTCCTGAATTCTTTGGGTGTGAATGGGCAAATCACATGGATTTCCCTAAGGTCAAGTGAAGGGAAGCAACAGGCAGCGGAAGCTCGCCAGGCTTACTCCTGGATCTTGTCTTGGGGTGTCCTGTGATCCCCACTGCGGTGTTAAGAGGGCTACCACTCTGGATTCCCTTGGGGGACCCTGTGGTCTGCACGGCCTTCTTAAGGGGACATCACATGGGACTTCCGGCCCTGTCTTGGGAGCCTTGTGATCTTACTGTCATCCTAAGGGGCCATCACTGGGGTCTTCCTTAGGGTCTGACCCCTAGGAGGCCCTGTGATCCCCACAGATTAAGGGATGGCTACCACGTGGTCTTCCTCTGGGAGTCCTGTGGTCTGTACAGCCTTCCCTAGGGATTATCACAGGGTTCTTCTTCAGGACTTTGGCCCTGCCTAGGAAGTCCAGTGATCGCCAAAACCACGTTTCTCACAATTTGGGGGCTCGTCGCGGGATTCTGAAGACCCCAGGAAGGGTGAGTAAGATAGGGCAGAGGGAAGAGCGCTCCCGCTCACTGTTAGAGCGGTCCTGATGAGGGTTTGGGGTGAGAGGTGTTCGACACCCCAAAGTACAGAAACACCGGGTCCTGCCGAAAGAATTCGACTCAAGCCTTCTCAGCCAAGGGAAAAGAAAGTTTATTAAGAGTTAGCCACATAGGCCTGCCCCCAGAGATCCCATCTCTTGCGACACCTGTAAGGAAAGCGGGCCAGACCAATCTGAGCTAGATTGGATCTGACCCTCTTCATGGAGGCAAGATGGAGATTATATACACAAAGGTTGTGGGAGGGATTGAGGGGTGGTCTGGGGTGGCCAGAGGAGGGGTCTAGGGAAGGACTTAAGGAGGAGTCTAAGGAGGAGCCTGAAAGGACTGGGATCAGGTCAGACTCCCGGGTGGGGGAAATAGCTGAAGGCTATATGGAAATGACAACCCATAAAGGGCTGGGGTAGCAGAGCTAGGGTATAGATATTTTGATCAGGTTTAAGGATGGGAAATAGGATGAAGGGTGGGAGGTCATTGGGAAGACAAGATTAAGGGTAGGAAACATCTGGACAATAGAGGACTGGGCAGGGTAGGCATTTGGGCTTAATGGTTATAGCCTCAGGCCAAGGCCAGGTAGAGTGGGAAGATTCAAGGAGAGTTCAAGGGTTCAAGGGGTTCCCAGAGACTGTGCCCTCATCATTCCCCCCTCAAACAAATAGGACCCAAATTCTTTTGGGGTCAGGGAGGAAGGTCTCAGCTTCTGAAATTGCTTCCTGCTGGCAAAGGGGCGTCCCTATCTGGATGGGTTACATTCAAGGGGTACAGGGGCTGGGCAGTCTTCTGGAAGTTGATGGCTTGGAGTCTCCTTTTATCTCCCTTTCCCCAGAGGGTGCTGGAGTCTTTTCGAAACCGTAGCTTGAGGTCCTCTAAGGGCTCACAAGTATATTCTGGAGTTTCTGGAGGAAAGGCAAGAGGTGACATTGGTTTAATCCTAGAATTATGAGTCCAGCTGGGGAGGCCTTCGAGTTTTACTGCTGTGGGAGTGGTGAATATGACTCGGTAAGGTCCCTTCCAGGAGACATCTAGCTGTTCTCCCTTTTGGGTTTTCCATGATTTTAAATAAACCCAATCTCCTGGTTGTACTGTAGCAGGACACTCTTTTTCATTGTCCTCAGGTCTCGGAAGACACTTATTGGCATATTCGGTTAGAGCATTCCTGACAGCCCCTAACTGAGTTGCAAATTGGGTGATTAAATGCTGTTCTGGGTCTACGAGGATGTCAGAGGTTAGAAAGGGCCTCCCATAGAGAAGTTCGAAAGGACTAAGCTTGATATTTTCCCGAGGCGTGATACACACTCTGAGAAGGCCAATTGGAAGATTCTTAATCCTATCTTCTTGAGTTTCTATGCACAGCTTAGTAAGGACCCATTTAAGGGTATGATTCATCTTCTCTACTTTATCTGAGGATTTTGGATTCCAGGCTGAGTGGAGGTGATAAGCGATTTTAAGTGTCTTTGCCACAGCCTGTGTTATCTGTGAAATAAAAGCTGGGCCATTGTCACTCTGTAAGGAACCAGGTAAGCCAAAATGAGGTATAACTTCCTTTAATAGGGGTGGGATCTCATGCTTAAGGAGTTTTTCAATTAGTGGTTGTAGTCCTTCCCAAGCCTCAGGCTTAATTGGATATGGACGGTGGTTGGGAAACACATTAGGGTCTCTAAGGCGAATAAGGACTGGGGTGGCATGAGTAGCTTTCCCAGGAATTCCCTGATCCCAAACGATTGGCTTGACCGTCTCCCACACTTTTGGAGGAACGTGGGGAGGCCTGCTAAGCAGGGGGAGAAGGGAGATGGGAGGTTTAACTATAGAAAATTGGCTTCCCAATTTCACCATCAGGTCCCTTCCCAAGGGGGCAGGGCCAGAGAAGGAGTGTTCAGACAACAGATCCTTGATGCCCATGACCTGATAGGTCGAGGGGCATGTGGGGCCAGAGCCACTAGTTAAGGCAAGAGAACATAGCCGTGATAAAGTGGGTAACCTTACCTTCTGCCTCGATTTTGCCCAGGGCTCCGCGAGAGAGGTGGAGAAAGTGGGAGCACAGCCAAGTCCCAGGCTTTCCCCTCCTTCTGAGTCTTGAGAAGACTGGAGGACAGGGTGCTGGGAGGAGGCTCTACCACTTTTCCAGCCTCGGGGACACCTCCAATGTCCCTCCTGCTTACATGCTGGGCACAGTCCTAGAGGCCTGGATCCTGGAGGCTTCTTCCAGGGGGGCGCCCTAGAGGGGCACTCCTTAGACCAGTGACCCTCCTTGTGGCATCGAAAGCAGGTTTCCCCACTGCCCAAGCCAATGGGCTTCCAAGGGGGCTCCCTGGAGGGGCGCTCCTTGGGTCTTTTGCTGGCCATGGTACCAGCTAAGAATTGAGTGTGTTCTCTGCCTCTAGCTCTTCCCCTGCATTTTCTTTCCTCTGCTGCAACCAGGTCTCTATTGTTGAAAACTCCAAAGGCTGTCTCCAGCAATTGGGCCTGAGGTGTTTGGGGTCCCATGGCCAATTTCTGCAGTTTCCTCCTAATATCTGGGGCAGACTGATTAATGAAATACATGTTAAGTATTGCTGCCCCTTCAATAGAATCAGGATCCAAATTTGTATACTTCTTAATAGCTTCTACTAGCTGGGCTTGGAAAAGGGCAAGGTTTTCTTTTTCTCCCTGAGTAATCTCCCTAATTTTTTGAAAATTTATTTGCTTTTGAAATGCAGTTCTTAGGCCTTCTAACAGGCAAATTACCATATGGTCTCTCTTTTCTCTATCCTCACTCCTTTGATAATTCCATCCTGGGTCACTAGTTGGAACAGCAGCTGTTCCTGGGGGATATTTTATGGGGTTATTGCTAGCCAAACTGTCCCCTAATTTTTGAGCGTGTTCCCATATTCTCCTCTTCTCCTCAGTGGTACAACAGGTAGAGAAGAGGATATGCAAATCACACCAAGAAAGTTCAAATTGCAGGAACAGATCCCTAAAACCCTCAGTAAACTTAGTTGGATCTTCTGAGTATCTCCCCAGTTTTTCTTTAATTTGGATGAGATCTGAAATGTAGAATGGAACATGCACTCTCCTTGTCCCAGCAGGGGAGGCAGGCATTTCCCTCAGGGGAAAAAGCCTTGAAGGCGCTGTGGGACCTGGAGCTTGGGGCTGAGGTAGATTAGACTGCAAGGCCAGGGCATCTGCCTGGCAAGGGAGATCAGCTAGTACCTGAGGAGGGGTAGAGGTCAGAGGGGAAGATACCCCAGAGACCCAAGTGGGTGCTACCTCAGAGAGAGGGGTTAGGGGAGGAGATATTGCCGTGGGAGCAGGGCCCGAGGCTGGAAATTCTTTCCTCCTTAGTAAAGGAGAAGTTGGGAGTAATTGTCGGGGGACAAACAAAATAAACAAGAAGACAAAATATACAGAAGATACCTGAAACTTTCCCAAATTCCCAGCGCCGAAACAATTGAAAGGATCTGGCACATGCTTCCAGATGGGGCATCCGTCCGTGTCCTTCGACATGACCACTGGACCGAGAACCACCTGATAGTGTCAGGTTGAGTTGACCAGGACAGCGTGGCTGTCCAACCCACTGAGACCACTGGACCGAGCTGTCCGACTGGACCGAGAACCACCTGATAGCGTCAGGTTGACCAGGACAGCGTGGCTGTCCGACTCACTGAGACCACTGGACCAAGCTGTCCGACCCACCGAGAACCACCTGATAGCGTCAGGTTGACCAGGACAGCGTGACTGTCCGACTCACTGAGACCACTGGACCGAGCTGTCCGACTGGACCGAGAACCACCTGATAGCGTCAGGTTGACCAGGACAGTGTGACTGTCCGACTCACTGAGACCACTGGACCGAGCTGTCCAACCCACTGGGACCTGCTGAGGTCAGGCCCGAGAAGCACATCCAAAATGTTTGGAGAGCGAGGAGGGGGATTGGGAGAGGGGGAGGCTCACATACCTTCAGTCTTGGCTGGAGAAGAACTTGAGATTAGCAGTGTTTCCCGGTCAGGGAACCATAAATGATGAGGGTTTGGGGTGAGAGGTGTTCGACACCCCAAAGTACAGAAACACCGGGTCCTGCCGAAAGAATTCGACTCAAGCCTTCTCAGCCAAGGGAAAAGAAAGTTTATTAAGAGTTAGCCACATAGGCCTGCCCCCAGAGATCCCATCTCTTGCGACACCTGTAAGGAAAGCGGGCCAGACCAATCTGAGCTAGATTGGATCTGACCCTCTTCATGGAGGCAAGATGGAGATTATATACACAAAGGTTGTGGGAGGGATTGAGGGGTGGTCTGGGGTGGCCAGAGGAGGGGTCTAGGGAAGGACTTAAGGAGGAGTCTAAGGAGGAGCCTGAAAGGACTGGGATCAGGTCAGACTCCCGGGTGGGGGAAATAGCTGAAGGCTATATGGAAATGACAACCCATAAAGGGCTGGGGTAGCAGAGCTAGGGTATAGATATTTTGATCAGGTTTAAGGATGGGAAATAGGATGAAGGGTGGGAGGTCATTGGGAAGACAAGATTAAGGGTAGGAAACATCTGGACAATAGAGGACTGGGCAGGGTAGGCATTTGGGCTTAATGGTTATAGCCTCAGGCCAAGGCCAGGTAGAGTGGGAAGATTCAAGGAGAGTTCAAGGGTTCAAGGGGTTCCCAGAGACTGTGCCCTCATCAGTCCCACTGTCTTAAGCTGAAAACCCCCTGGAGGCTCTGAAGGACCGGAGACCTTGTTTGAACAAGAAGAGTGTGCAGAGGAACGCAGAGGGAACGGCCGGAGACTGCGCAAGTCAGGTCACCTGAGCAAGGTAGGAACAAACGGGTAGTAGTACTGCCTTGTCAAGTCTGGGGGTTCTAGGTTGAGAAGTAAGGTTTGCCTAGAACGGGAAATAAGAGCTCTAAGAAAAGGTACCTGGGGAGGATGGAAAGGATCCTCCTAACATTCCTCCTCCCGTTAGGAAGAATGTTGGCTAGCTGGGAAGACAATAAGTCGACCCAGGGAAAGTACACCTAAGTGGGGAGAATGGATTTCTCCTAGTGCTTGGAAGAAAAGCACTCGTGGGTCGACCCAAGGAAAGTGATTTGGTTTAATATTGGAAGTGAGTCTGAATTCAAATTCTAAATTGTTCAAGTGAAATGTCTGTCTAATGTTTTGTCTGTGCCTTTTTGTTCTATGTTCAGGTAAAAATGTTTAACTCTAGGAGACTTTTGGTATTAAAATAGTTAGATAAGGAATCAGAGCTGAAACTGCCAGTCGGGAGGACTGGGGGCTCTGAATTAAGGGTTGGTTAGATTCTAGAGGAAAAATCTGTGTATTTTGCATTGAGTTAGCCTATCTAACATCAGGCAAGTGTTTAAACTGTAGAGGAGAAGTAAAGGGGTCTGTATGAAAAACTGGATGACCACTTTAAAGAGGCTCAGTGGTCTGCTTAGAATGTGATTAAAAATTGTTGGTCATTTTTAAGTTTTAAGGTAAAAATGTAATACAAGGAAAATTAGGAACCCCTGAGTAACCCCTAGCTACTGACGAGCCCCCTAGGATCCGGTGACTCCTTCCTGGAATGTCAATAGATAGGACCATCCCCACTGAGAGATAACCTGGCAGATCCTGTCTAGCAGATATCCCTGAGACTCCTTGGTTCCTTCCTGGAATGTCAATAGATAGGACCATCCCACTGAGAGATAGCTTGATAGACCCTTCCTGGGAGATATCCCTGGGACTCTGGGACTCCACCAAGGAATGTAAATGAGATTATCCCACTAGTACGATAACCTGACTGAATCTTTTGATCAGCCAGGACCTTTGTTCCTCTTCCCCCCTACTCTGTACCCCCATATCCTATATAAGCCAAGCCATCACCCCAACACATTTGCCATTGATTTGTGGTGCCGTACCCCGATGGCCGCCGGCTAATAAATTCTCCACTTAAAACTTATACTCTGTGGTGTGTCTCGCTCGCTTCTGGTACAACATTTTGGAGGCCCCAGCGAGATGCAGCGGTATTTCGTGTTACCGCCCTGGAGACACACACAGAATTCCGGACCTCAGCAGGGAGTCTCTGCCCCCGATCCACCTTCTCTCACTTCAGAGGGCCGGCTCCTGGGGATTTCTTTTCCTAGGACTCTGATGTGGAGTGATGGTCTCGGAGAATGGACTCTTTGTTGACCTGTCCCTTTTCGGCCTACGGAGAATTCTGGTTTTGTAGACCTCTAGAGGTAAGGTTTTCTGGTTTGGGGCTAGCCATTTGGATCTCTGATACCATGCTAAACCCTGACGAGGCTGTGGTACAGAGCTAGGAAGCTGGGACGCCACCCTTCCTACTGGGGTGTGGGAAGATTGGGGGTCGTATCCTTGAGGAGGAAATCTTTCCCCTGAGAGGACTTGTTTAGCCTTCAATCAGCTCATGCCATTTGGTTTTCTGTTTTGTGTTTTGGGTGTGGGGAGATTGGGGGTCGTATCCTTGAGGAGGAAATCTTTCCTCTGAGAGGACTTGTTTAGCCTTCGATTTCACCCACACTGTGTGGTTCTCTGTTTTGTGTTGGAGTGTGAGAGAGATTGGGGGTCGTATCCTTGAGGAGGAAATCTTTCCTCTGAGAGGACTTGTTTAGCCTTCGATTTCACCCACACTGTGTGGTTCTCTGTTTTGTGTTGGAGTGTGAGAGAGATTGGGGGTCGTATCCTTGAGGAGGAAATCTTTCCTCTGAGTGGACTTGTTTAGCCTTCGATTTCACCCACACTGTGTGGTTTTCTGTTTTGTGCTGAGGTGTGAGAAAGATTGGGGGTCGTATCTTTGAGGAGGAAATCTTTCCTCTGAGGGGACCTGCTTAGCCTTCAATTCGATCCACACCGTGAACTTTGTTGTGTTTTGAGTTTGTCTCTGTTCGCGTGTCTGTGTTAATTGTGAAATGTCTATGTTTTGTTGAAAAAAAAAAAAGAAAAAAAATCTGAAACATAGGCAGCCAGAGATATCAGGCTGTCAATAGGGAAACAGACTCCCTTCCTTGTGGCTCCCGTTTGGCCAGCGTGGAACTACGGGGAATAGGTTAAAATCTGGCAAATTCTGGTTTTTAAATTGTTAAAAGTTTGGAAATTGGTTAGTTGAATTTGGGAAGAAAGAACTCCTGAAATTGTAAATCCATTCCAGGAGCTCACTCTTGCTGAAAACATCTCCTCCCAATGAATGCCTTGTGGCTAAAACCTCAGTTAAAGTCTTCAGTGGGACTCTCGCATTTGTCCCAGTCCCTGATTCCCTTAGATTCAAGTACAAAAGAGGTTTTTGGGAGTGAGCAAGGGGTGAAGTTTTACTTGAATTACAATCATTGAGATCTTTTCACTAGGGCTACAGTAAAAGTTAGAGCAGTTAAATCAAACTCCTCTCCTCCCGGATCAGATTAGTAGAGAATGCAGGGGAACTGTAGGGAAAAACTTAAATCGCCCTCCCCACCGGGCAATGAGGAGAGGGATAGAAATTCACAGACTGACAGTCAGTCCTGTGCCCCTGAGTACCTTTGTAGCCCGTCCTTGTGGTAAAGTTTAAAAGGTGAATTTGTGAAAGAGAGAGATAGAAAACCTGTATAAGGAATTTAGGGGGTTGTAGAATAGCAGCTTGAGATTACCTGTCTAGTCAGGAGTCCATGTTCTACTCTTGGCTGCCATGTGCTGCTCCTGGCCTCACCCTTCCCCCACCCTCCACATTGAAAGGTTATCAGAGCTGAAGCTAAAAGGAAACTTGTAAAGAAATAGGGTTGGTCAGTTAGTGCTTGGAAGGGTAGGCTCCTTGCCCTCAAGGGGCTGCCAGGCCCCACCTAGGGAGGAGCCCTTTAGAAAACTAAAAGGGATTTTTTCCTGCTCTTATCTTCCTTGGGAGTCCGAAAAAATCCTTTTAGGCATTTTTGTATAAGATGAAGCTTGGAAAAAGTGGGTACAAAATTAAGTTTCTCTTTCTTTCATAAGTTCATTCATGGCCAGGCAAAAGTTCCTATACCTGGGCCAGAGGTAGTGGTGCTGAAGAATATACAGCTAAATAAAGTGTATTTGGGATGTTAATGTATTAATATATGTGATACATGTATTTATATATTAATACATTAATATATAATACCAAAAGTAATAAGCTGAATAATTTCTATATGTGGAAATCTGGAAATGCAATAGATGTCATCTGAAAATTATTGTTTCTGTATTTCTAAACTTGCATTGTGTTCCCAAAAATTCTCTTAGATTGTGAAATTTGAGAAGACCATTGTGTGGTAAGAAATGATATTATAGCAATTTTAATCTGATTTTGATATATGTGAATTGGGTTTTTAAAGGGATGTGATAAAATTTGGAACTGTTATATGTGGTTATAACAAGTAAATAATTAATAATACTGATATTTAACCATGAGAACAGACTTTTTGCGTGAAAAAGTTTTCTATTATGAGAATATATCTGGTGATTTAAAGTTATAGTTTCAAATAATGATATGAAAGATTCTCCGTGCAAGGAGATTTAGAAATGTGATCACCTAAATTGATAAAAGGGTTGTTTCAAGTTTTAAAATGCATAATTATGTTTAGGGCTCTGGTACATTTCTAAATTGTGTAATGTGACAAACAGATGTATCAGCAATATTGAAAAATGTGGTAATCTTTTACAATGCAGAGAATATTGGGCCTTAGAAATTAAAATGTTACCACTAGTGGTTATGAATCAGATTTGATTTGCTTATCCAACTCAGTTATGATCACTAGATTGGTAATTAATTGGAATCTGTTTCAAGTTTTAGATATATGATAATTGCTTGTGGTGTACTTATTTCTAAGTTAGTTATTATATACAAATTGGTTAACATCGCATTACCTGTGCTGTTAGAGAATAATTTCTCTTATAATTTGGATGTTGTTAGATTAAGAATCGTAGTTAATTAAGAAATTGAGGTTATTAACTGAAACAAGAATTTTTGAAACCATCTAGTCATGAATTCTTATCAATCTTGTGTGAGTTTTCTGTGTAGAGGAATTCTTATGGAAAAAGTTTTTTTAATTCCTGGTAAACCTTATTATTGTGATAAGGCTAATTAATTATGTAATTTATAGAAATTAAGTGTCCTCCCATTATAACACTTTTTGATTAAGGAACTTTGTAATGTCTAGGAATTCTGTGCAATATTTGAGAATGAGGACATTTGGCACCAACTTAGTGAATTCCAGCATTTGAAGGTTGTTTTGCTTTAAGAAGGGAAAATACTTTTGAAAAAAATGTTCTGTAAAATCTTTTTGTATAATTTTAGAAGGCCTGCTGAATTTCCACCTGTAAGCCAATTGGTTGCAGTTCAAACCTATTGTGAGTTCTCAGAGTTTCTGGGTGAGAACCTTATTAGAATTATTAGAATTAATGCTTATCTATAGAAGCCTTGAGAGGGAGGTTGAAGGCCCATTTGATGTCTTATTCAAGCTTTTTTTTGAGTAAGGAGGTTCCAAACAACAGTCTGAATTCCTTACTCCTCCCTGCCCTTAGTTTAGATAAGGAGAAAAGAATTTCACCTTAGTCCACCTGTCAGAAGGGAAGGAAAGGGGAGGGGCAGCAATAAGAGGACGGTAGGGGCCTAGAAGCCTCCAACCTGGCTTTTTAAAAAAACTGATAAGATTAGACAAAGACTTGAGATGGGTTTGGCCTGGTAGTTAATTAGTGAAGTCTGCCAACTGATGGAGAAGAACCCACCCTCAGGGGGAGATGAGATGGCAGATCTTTTTAATAAGTATTCCCTTTATTTTTAGAATGAGTTATCAAGAAAAACAAATCCCCTTTTTTTGTGTCTTTGTGGTTTAAGAAGCTGGAATGGGATTCCAGTATACACAGTTATGACAATGAAAGTACTAACTTATGAGTTGTTTTGTCTTATGGTTGAAATGTAAAGAAGACTTAGTAGTAGGTTTGAAAGATTTGGAAAGGTGAATTAAGGTTGAGGGAAAATAGGAAAGGCAGATAAGAAAGTTTGGGGACAAATGGGAGTTAGCTAAGCCTCTCCTGTCCCGAGAATGATAGTTTCAGATGGTCAAAGTAAGTTGGAGATGAGTGTGAGGAAGTATTTAGAAGATGGAAAAGTTATGTAGCTTGATTTGATAATTGTTAGCTCAATAAAATTTGGGCAGTCTTATCTGAAGGATATTTATTTGCTATTTAAGATTTTATGGGACTACAATTTAATATTGTCTTAAGCTCTGATTACAGGACTAGGTCACATGAAGCCGGTAATGGCACACCAGGCGTTACAAGCTGAGAATTTTTTAGGTGGGTCTGCCTGGGAGCAGTCGTGAAGACGACCTTGGACACAGCCTAGGTAGGATCTTCCTGACTTTATTTCCCAACTCTGCTATTTCCTTTCTGAAAAGGAAAGTCCCCACCTGGTTACACCTAAGCCTTGCTTTCAGCACCTGGTGACTATAAGATTGGCTATCAGATATGACTCCTGCCTGGAATCAAACAGCTAAGGAAGTTCTTTCCTTCTGTTAAGATATATGACATAGTCCCTCGTTTCTTTCATAGCAAATTTAAATTATCAAGAAGTTTTGTAAGCACTATGCTAAATCTGTTAGGTAATAGATAGATGAATACTGAAAAATCTCTGAGTTATTATAATAGGATACAGGTATGAATAGCTTACAATTTTAACTTAGGTTCATGACCAATAAGACATTGAAATAATATAGGGATAACATCCTCCGAAAGGGGAAAATGATTAGGCAAAGCAAATAAGGCAAAGATGTAATGTGATAAATGTCTAATAAAAGGAAGGGACAGCGAATTTTGAAAAAAGGCAATTGATCGATTCCCCTAAGAATTATGTACAGATGTGTATGATTGGCTCTAAAAAATTTATCAATTCTGGAAATTCGAGCTGTTAAGTGTGTTTTGGTAATAAGATCTTAAATTTGGATGCTAATACAAGAAAACTGTATAAGATAGTGGTACAGGTGAAAATATATTCCCTTTGTAAAGTATCTGTAAGTTATAGTAAGTTAAAATTGTCTGAGAATTTCTAGATCTGAACCAGAGAAGCAGAACTCTCTTTTACTATCAAGGGACCAGATAACTACAATCAGGCATCTGGGATTTTAAAAATACTGCTTTAAATGAACATTGTGAGGAGTGGACATCTGGGCCTACAGAAGACCTCGCCCTGCGGTTCCAAGAGTCTGAGAGGGACAGCACCGGATGCGGACGGCTTTCTCGCGGGATCCGGAGCCAGAACCTGAGCAAAGACCTGCTTTTTTCCCTTCTGCGTCCTTGTGTTCCCAAGACTGTTTTTCCTGAACTTTTATTATGTTCCCTCTGCTTACTTACAATTAGTTTACAATTTCTGCCCATCCCTGGGGATGTCCAAATACAGAAAAGGGAAAACCTGACTCCACCTAGATAGGGATTTTAAAACTTCACCTTGTGGAAAATAGAGTTTTTTCCATACCTTTAATTGGTCTTTAGGCGAAACTTTCAGTTTGCCTTTGACCAAAAAGGGGGAAATGTGGGATGTTTTGGGAAATGTGGGATGTTTTGGGAAATGTGGGATGTTTTATACCATTTTTTAAATTTCTGGAGTGCAGTACCTGGGGAGGCTCCTTGGACTCTCCTTGAGTCTTCCAACTAGGTCTGGCCTTCCCCTGGGGCCAACGACCTAGCGTTCCTTTTATTGTCACCCCTGCTTTGCGTTTTTGGTTGGCCTCCTAATTTTATTGCTATGCCCCATCAGGTCGTTCCTTTTTTCAAGGATTTGAAATTCCCATGAAAAAAAAAAAGTGGGGAATGTAATACAAGGAAAATTAGGAACCCCTGAGTAACCCCTAGCTACTGACGAGCCCCCTAGGATCCGGTGACTCCTTCCTGGAATGTCAATAGATAGGACCATCCCCACTGAGAGATAACCTGGCAGATCCTGTCTAGCAGATATCCCTGAGACTCCTTGGTTCCTTCCTGGAATGTCAATAGATAGGACCATCCCACTGAGAGATAGCTTGATAGACCCTTCCTGGGAGATATCCCTGGGACTCTGGGACTCCACCAAGGAATGTAAATGAGATTATCCCACTAGTACGATAACCTGACTGAATCTTTTGATCAGCCAGGACCTTTGTTCCTCTTCCCCCCTACTCTGTACCCCCATATCCTATATAAGCCAAGCCATCACCCCAACACATTTGCCATTGATTTGTGGTGCCGTACCCCGATGGCCGCCGGCTAATAAATTCTCCACTTAAAACTTATACTCTGTGGTGTGTCTCGCTCGCTTCTGGTACAACAAAAGAAAGCAGCTGGGAAAAAGGAAAGCTGGGTGAGTATGTAATTTATTTATTTTAAATTTGGGTCAAGAGTAAGGAAAGAAAGATTGAAATTGGAAATATGGAGAGTAAAGTTTCAGTAAAGTTTGGGAAAATAAGAGAGATAGAAGGTAGAGATAAAAGGGGGGGTTGTAGAATGGTGGCTTGAGACCACCTGGTATTCAATCCACGTGCTCCTCTTGGCCACCCCCTCCCCCCCACTCCATCTTAGAAGACTGGGTGTGTCAATTAGGATTAGTTAGTGCTTAGAAAGGTAAGCTCCCTTGCCCTCAAGGGGCTGCCTGGCCCCACCTAGGGAGGAGCCCTTAGAAAACTGAAAGGGATTTTTCCCTTTTATCAGAAGCAGCAGGCTGAAGGGGAAACTGAGAAATATTTTAGCTTGGTATAAAGAATGAGTGGGGGAATACGCAAGCCCATGTGGTCCTTAAGAGTCCAAAAAGTTTTTTTTTTTGAGAGAAGTGCCCACGCCCCTTCCCCTCAAAAATCCTTAGAATCCTTAGGCATTTTGTTAATTGCCAGTATGCATAAGATGAATTTTGTAGAAAGCAGGGTGCCAAATTCAAAACTGGATGGTTCTTAAAGCAAATAATATGAAATGAAGTTTTCTTTTTTTTTATAAGTTTGACCAGGCAAATATTCCTAATAATAGGCAGAATTAATGTCCATACTCAACCTCCTGTTTATGGGAGAAGAAAAGGGTATGATTAGAAAGGCAGCCATGGAGGGATGAGAAAGGAGACCTCCAGGACCAGAAGTGGTAGCTGTGGATAGAAAATTCCCAAATGAAGATCCAAGCTGGGATAACAATATTAAAGAACATCATAGGAATATGCAGGATCTTAGACAATTGGTAATAGAAGGGATAAGGGAAGCTGTGCCAAAATCACAGAATATAAGGCTTTTGAAATCAGGAAAAAAAAAAAAAAGAATCTCCTTCTCAGCTCCTAGAAAGAATTAGGAGATATTCAGGATCCTGTTAAAGAGGTTAAATCAAAATAAAGGTTGTTGGTGAACCATTGGTTTCTGGGGGTGCTCAAGACCCCAAGGTGCCCACAGGCTGGGTCCTGCCGAAGGAATTCGGCTTGGGCCTTCTCGGCCAAGGGAGGCGATGAGGTTTGTTGGAGGTTCACCATGACAGGTTGTCTTGGGTGGTCCCACCCCTTTGTGACGCCTGTCAGGCAGGCCAGATTTAGTCTGGGATGAGCTAGATTGAATCTGAGCACCTTCAAGGAGGCAAGATGGAGATTATATACACAAAGATTGTAGGAGGCATTGAGGGGTGGTCTGGGGTGACTAGAGGAGAGCTTTAGGAAGGGTCTTGAGGAGGAGTCTAAGGAGGACGAGATGAGGTCAGACTCCAGCAACCAGGAGAATGGAATTGGGGGTTGGAGGTAGCTGAAGGCATGGATATTGATAGTATCAGGGGTGGGAAGTAGCTGGACAATAAAGAGCAAGGCTAGGTAGAGATTTGGGCCTAATGATAATGTAAGGCTTGTGGCCTTAGAGGAAGGCCAGATCTAGTTGGAAGATTCAAAGACAGTTCACGGGGGCTCCAGAGACTGTATTCCAGATTGAAGGGGGTTCCCAGGGACTGTGCCCTCATCACTGTGGCCCAAGGGATGCTAAAAGTAAAGTTTGTCACTAGGGTATGGCCAGATATAAATAAGAAATTGCACAAATTAGAGATGGAGTGAGAGACCAATAGGCGAATTATTGAGAGGCTCAGAAAGTATATGTAAGGCGGGAGGATGAAAGACAGAAACAGAAAGCTCAGGTCATGGCCAATACTATGAGGGAAATTATGGGGAAGCAAGAAGGAAGAGGGGATCATAAACAATCCTTAAGGGAGAATCTCAAAGGGCACAGGGCTTCAGGATATAGGAGAGATGTGGGTAAATGGGCAGGTAGGACAGCCTGTTACTATTGTAATAAAGGACATTTTAAGAGAGAGTGTCCTGAGTTAAGAAAGGAAGAACAGGTAGCTCCCCTCCTCACTTTTGAGGAAGAAGACTATTGGGGTCTGGGGTTCTTTCTCTCTAGACCCAGCTGAGAACCCCTAGTAAATCTAAAGTTTGGGGATCATAAAGAAGACATAATATTCTTGGTAGACAGGGACAGAGAGATCTTCCCTTTGTACACTACCCATTGGGGTAAAAATTGAGAGAAAAATCCTAAAGGTTATGGGAGTTAAGGGTGAGGATTTCCAGGTACTGATCTTAGACTGGACCCCTATCTATTGGAAGGGTCAATAGGTTTTTGCTCAATTTTTATATATATCAGAAGGAATAGGATCTACAATTCCTATATGGGGTGCCCTGGAAATGCAATTGATGTCATCTGAAATTTATTGTTTCTGTATTTCTAAAATTCTCTTAGATTATGAAGTTTGAGAAGACCATTGTGATTTTAATCTGAGTTTGATATATGTGAATTGGTGCTTTTAAAGGATGTGATGAAAATTTGGTAATTCTAAACTGTCATATTTGGTTTAGAAAGGTATTTACCTAGACTGAGATGGGTAGTTCAAATTTGACATACATAATAATGTTTAGGGCATTATTACATTTTGTTAGAGCAGCATTAGGTTTAAGAAGTTGGACAGTTGCTATAACCTAAGAAATTATAACTTCCAAGCTTTGTCTGGAAGTTCAATTGAAATTGATTTTGCTATAAATCAAGTATTTATACAAAGGCCTTGTTGGGTCCTCCTGTCAATTCAGGATACATTGTGAACGGTTAGAAATGTGGCTTTATAAATTTTCTTACAATGCTAAGAGTATTGGGCCTTAGAAATGAAAATGTTACCACTAGTGATTAAAATAATTTCCCTTGTAATCTAGAGGTTAGATTAGGAATTGCACTTAGTTAAGAAATTGATGTTGTTAAGTGGACCAAGGATTTTTAGATATTCAATCTTGTGTAAAGTTTTCAGGGTAGAGGGATTCCTATGGACAAAGGGTATGTAATGTATAGAAACTAAGTGTTCTCCACATTACAACACCTTTTTGACTAAAGAATTTTGTGATATCTGGAAATTGTGTAATAACAAAGAATTGAGTTGTTATAATACTTTGAAAAATACAGGGGTGTGATTTTCAAGGCTGTATCATCTAAAGATATATTTATGTGTGTTAATCTGAAGGTTTATGGACTAATTGGTCATGGCACTTTGGGAATTTGAATTAATCCCAATGTTTAAAGGTTATTTTGCTTTAAGAAGGAGGCACATCTCATTTTAGAGCTGTAAAATACTTTTGAAAAAGGTTCTGTAAAATCTTTTTGTATAATTTTAGAAGGCCTGCTGAATTTCTACCTGTAAGCTAATTGGTTGCAGTTCAAACCTATGGAGACTGGGTGCTGATTAAATCCTGGAAAGAAAATAAGCTTCAGCCCAGCTGGGAGGGACCGTTCCAGGTACTTCTCACTACAGAGACCACTATACGAACTGCTGAGAAAAGGTGGACTCATTATACCAAGGTAAAAGGACCTGTGGGGGAATCCCAAGACTGGACTATTAAGGACAATTCTGACCCCTTGAAGATTATTCTACACCGGAAGGGAGAGGGACACCAGGAGAGAATGGACTAATAACCTTTGTATAATGTTGTTTCCATTATCTTGTTAATCGTTCAGTATATACCAGCTTCAATGAAGGATGGAGGGATTATTCCACTAGTTGAAAATAGGAATAGTGGGGATAACAGGGACAGTGGCATTTTTTTCCTTCCCATTAGAATAAGGGGGGAGGCATAAGGGAAAGAAGTCATTGCCAGAACTTTTAATGTAACCAATTGTTGGATCTGTGGGGGGTCTACAACAATTTGAAAATTGGCCCTGGGTACCTGTACCTCTGAGTCCGGCCTGGATCCTTAGTAATTGGTCTCTTCCATACCAGACCTAATGACCTCTTGTGGTATAAGGCTTATGAGTAAGGGTAATATAGGTCAGAATTTCTGGCACTCGGTAGCTATAGCAAGGTGTCAAGCAGAAAGAAAAACTAGTGGAATACTCCTGGATCCTTATAGACAGTGGGGATGGGATAATGGTTTTTGTTTTGGACATTTTGATACTTTTTGGAGTAAAAGTAACAAAACAAGTAGCCCCTGGGTAGAAAAGTGTGAGTGGAGAAGGACAGAGTAGCTGTGGAGGTGCCAATATCGAAGGAAAGGAACCCGGTCTTACCAAGGAGGGCCCTTGGGGTTCCAAGATAAGCAATATTATCCCTTTCTTTGGAATGCTTCCTTTTTAGCAGGACAAGAAGGGAACAAATTGGGAATATGGCTATATGATCTAATGCCCCCAAGTGAGAGGTTCAAGCGGGGGATAGATAATTCCCTAACAGTCACCAGGGATGCCAATGGGTGGGGAGATGAGTGGCCCCCACAAAGAATTGTTCAAAATCTGTGGTAGAGATTATCACCAACCAGACTGCCAAGGCATTGGACCTACTGGCTGATCAGGCCACCCAAACCAGAGAGGCTGTACTGCAACATAGATTGGTTCTTGATTATTTGCTAGCAGAAGAGGGAGGTGTTTGTGGGAAACTCAACCTCTCTAGTTATTGCATAAAAATAGATGATAATGGATGGGCTGTAAGAGAAATTACTAATAGTATCAGGAAACTAGCACATGTCCCAGTTCAGACATGGACCAGTCCATTCGATCCTTCTTGGTTTGATTGGTTCAAGGGTTCCTGGTGGAAACAAATTATTGGAGTCTTCCTGCTAGCATTATGTGGCCTATTCTTGTTACCTCTATGTATACCCTGTATTATACAATTGGTTACCAAAACTGCCATTCAGGGTATGGGGGTGGTATATTTTAATGAAGGAGGGAGGATAAAAATGTTGATTGTAAAAACAGATGATGGGAAAGATGATGAAGAATGTGAATTAATGTTAAAACAAATTGAGAATAGGAGTGAGTAAGAAGTGTGGGAGCAAAAATCCGAAAAGGGGTGGAAGAAGTTTTATGAGATAATATTATTGAATCATTATCCCATAGACTAAGGCTGGGATTTAAAGTTATATTGTATCTTTGTGGGATAGGGTCCTTAGGTGTTTTAAAGTGATATAAGAGCAATTAGGTATTGATACAAATAGTGTAATTAATCCCTGGAACTAAATCAGAGACATTTTCAGTTTAGGGAAAGGAATTTCAAAGTAAGTCTCTTTAGGAGAGAAGTTGTAGAATAGTTATGTATTGATGGAAAAAGTTAAATGTGGATTTGAATTCATTCCATCATCTAAAACATAAAGATAAAAATTATATGGTTCAATTCTTTCAGATCAGGTATAATTAGAGAAGAATAGAGAAATAGAGGAGAAACTGATGCAAATGTGTTAGAGGAGTAACTTATGATCTTAATGGGAAGATTTTATGAACAAGGGAGGAAATGCTTGCAAGCTATTTAGAGCTAGCTTTAAGGATGTTCCTGAAGCAATGTGACTTTATAGTCACCAATTATTGGAACTTGTCATTCAAAGACTTAATGGGACTGTTAACTGACTTTTTTTCTGAGTCTAACTCCAGGTGTGAGTATCAAGGAAGGCTGACCCAAGATGGCAGCAGCCCTGTGGGAGGGCAGGCATGAACTGCAGGTATGATTTCTTGGCAAAGTTGAGGGGGCAACTGTTCAGCATGTGCTGAGGTGGGACCGTCTTGACCTGATGCCTCAACTGAAACCTGGCAGACTAGGCCTGGCTCAATGCAGCTTGCAGTTTGACACAGCCTCTGCCTGGAGTTGACAGGAAGCTGGGGAAAATATGGTCCCCTTACTCTAAGTCCCTACTCTCTTGGTGGCAAGTTTCCATAATCAGAAGGTTTTGTGAATCTATGAAAATAATTGATTATGGAACATCTTAGATTACTCTAGAACTGGGACTAGTGTTAAGTTAGGTTTTTTTCTTGGAAATGGTATGGAGACAATTAGGTCAAGGGCTTGTGAGGATATTTCGTTATTTGGTTAATATCATGCTTGTCTAAAGCTCTGTTACAATTAGTAATGTTAAAAGAAGAATGGCTTGTGGTTTATTTCGTACATGCCATCAAAGAAACATGGCATGACTAAGTTTTATATATGTACTATGTTAAGAATTGGTTATCTAATGTATTTAGGTAGGTGCTGGAGTCTGCTGTTAATTCCTTAGTGAAATATTATCCTCCTGGTGAGGAAATGTTAGTGTAAAGTATGTTAAGTAAAGTATGTAGGGAGTTAATGTAAAGTATGAGGAACTGGGTTCTGATGTAAAATTTCTTAAACATGGCAATTGGCCAAAGTTCCAATTTTGAATTTGTAAAAATGATCAGGGTATAAGGATTAGAAAATTGTGCCAAGGTGACTTTTGTAGGAGAATGGAAAGAAAGCTGGTTCCTACAAGAAGGCAAGAAGAAGATGCTGGAGATGGCCAGAACAAATACCAAGGACCAGAAGACTTCACTGATGTTCCCTGCCAGACAGCTTATGGGAAGAGACTTTTGAATCTTAAAGGGACAATTGCATTATCGTTTTCTTTTGGGTCTCTGTATCTGTATTCACAAAGGGGACTGCCCCCTTTGATTTTTCAATGCGTCGATCAATCCTTCCCATATTTGAGGGGGTGATGATTAAGGAGAAAAATTCAGATGAGAAAGAGAGTAAGGGAATATTAAAAATGTGGAAACAAAAATTTGAATAAAAGAAGAGGGGGAAATTGTAAGAAATGGGAGGAGGAGTTTTGTTTCCACAGAAGTAAAGGTGTGCTTCCCTGCCCTCCCCCACCCCAGCTTTAGCAGAGACCAGGCCTCAAGGTCAGTCAGGTGAGAGGTCAGAGGCTTGTACTCATGTGCATACTTTTTGAGAAGGTAGTCTGGGGAATTAGAGAGGCCAAACCCACTTGAACCTGTTCAAGCTTATCTAGGGTCTGGTCTTGGTCAAGAATCCAGGCCTACTGATTTGCATCATTTGCATATGTTAAAGAGGGAAAGTAGGGGAAGTAAAAGAATATAGTTTAATCCTAAACTAAGACAAGGAAAATCTAATTAACTTCACTTTTGCTTCTGTATCCTTATTATCCTATTTATATAAACTATATAACCTAGGAAAACTACGTAAAAAACAAAGATTGTAAACTAACCATGACTCTAGCAGGAGTGGAGGGAATGGTTACCCCTGCTCCTGCAACTGTATCAGTGTGAGTGTTCCCGCGAGCACTGCACCCGCTCTCCCGGGGAGCGTAATAAAATGCCTTCCTCTGCCCACTCTGGTCCTGAATTCTTTGGGTGTGAATGGGCAAATCACATGGATTTCCCTAAGGTCAAGTGAAGGGAAGCAACAGGCAGCGGAAGCTCGCCAGGCTTACTCCTGGATCTTGTCTTGGGGTGTCCTGTGATCCCCACTGCGGTGTTAAGAGGGCTACCACTCTGGATTCCCTTGGGGGACCCTGTGGTCTGCACGGCCTTCTTAAGGGGACATCACATGGGACTTCCGGCCCTGTCTCGGGAGCCTTGTGATCTTACTGTCATCCTAAGGGGCCATCACTGGGGTCTTCCTTAGGGTCTGACCCCTAGGAGGCCCTGTGATCCCCACAGATTAAGGGATGGCTACCACGTGGTCTTCCTCTGGGAGTCCTGTGGTCTGTACAGCCTTCCCTAGGGATTATCACAGGGTTCTTCTTCAGGACTTTGGCCCTGCCTAGGAAGTCCAGTGATCGCCAAAACCACGTTTCTCACAGTTTTCAAAATATTTTTTAAAAAAAGTTCCAGGACCTCAGATTAAGAACCACTGTTCTAAGATCTCAAGGATGTTCCCTTTCAATCCCCGAGACACTAGAATATATTCTTTTTTTTTTTTTTGGAGGGGAGAAGGCAGGGCAATTGGGGTTAAGTGACTTGCCCAAGGTCACACTGCTAGTAAGTGTGTCAAGTGTCTGAAGCCACTAGAATATAGTCTAACAGAGACCTGGCATCAATAATTACTGTTGATTTTCCTATTGTAATAATACCAATGATTATTAACATTTATATAGGACTTTAAGATTTGCAACCCTCTTTAAATACACTGCTCACTTGATAATTGCAACAACAACCTTGGAAGTTAGGTGCTACGATTATGCCTATTTTTCATAAGGGAATACTGAGGCTGAGTGAGGGTGCATGACTTGACCAGGGTTGAATAGCTAGTGAGTGTCTAAGGCAGGATTCAAACTCAGATCTTCTTCACTTCAAGTCCAGTGCTTTATCTACTAGGCCAACCTATGTAAGTTAAATACTTACTTTCATACTTCAAAGAGTTATGACTTAATTGGTATATTGATGCAAGTCATAATTTTTCCATGGACGGTCTTTGTGAGTTTCTGTGGCTGAAAACGTCAATCACTTGGTGACCAACCCTCTGGTGGTAAGTCTTCCAAATTAGGATGGCATGTGTCAATTGAACCTCAGACAGTGGACACAATCTCAACCTCAGAGGACCTCCGTTTGGATCATTTTGCCCCCACCCAGGTAAGCCTTGGGAACTTTGTATCTGGCTGGTTTTGCTTTCCTCAAAAGGGCCCTTAGCTTCTCCATAAATAATCATATTAACAAAGACTTTAAACACAGAACAGGATTTGGTTAACACAGAAATGAACGCAGTAAAGATACGCATTTGAACCCTTAGCAAAGCAATTAGTACTCCTAATGGGCCTCCTCCCTCTTCCCAAAGACTCAAGGCCATCCCAGAAATCGATAGCATTTTCTGTAGTGATATCCCAGTAACATAGAAAATTGAAGGCCATGTTCCCCATTCAGTGTCTTCATCTTTTGTGACTACTTTCCTGGTAAAAGAAGGATGTGTATCCAATGACCTCCAAAATTCCACTGGCCCTAGAACTCCTCTGCTTTCTTCCCTTCCCCTCCATTCCCTTCCTTCTCCACCCACTTACCTTCATTTATGTCCTTTACAATTCTGTAGCATTGGAACGTTTTCAGCCTATTCAATCTGTCTCCAGGTAAGCAGAGATCCCCTCCTCATAAGGAACCGACTTACCTCACTATACTGTCAACCACATGATCATTCCAAATGATACCATTGGTTGAACAAGAAGCTATATGAGAGAAGCTGGGTCAGACAGGTCTTGGAGACCAAGCGTCCTCATTTTGTGGGTGGGAGGAAAAAAAAGCCTGCCTTAGGGAAATGCTGGTCCTATCACAACCCCTATCACTTGCTATCTCCCACTATCGTCATTTGTGTGGATATCATATCTATCCCCCTCCTCTTAATAGAGTTTAAACACTGTGAGGACAAGGACTTTGTTATTTTTTTTTATCTTGAGATACTCAGTGCTTTGCATTTAATAAAATACTTTTTGAATTGGATTGGAAGTTGGTGTGTATTTCTTTCTGGCATCAATTGACAATATCTATACCTGCAGACAAGGGTGTACCAGAGCGAGCTTGAACTGACTTGCCAGTGACCATTGTTAAATTCTCATTGTGAGCATTTACACTGGAAATTGGCAAAGGCTACAATTCAGAGCTTGTTTATTGTTTTCTGATTGTCTAGACTTTAAAAAGTGATGGGGAAAATGTTAATAATGCAGATTAAACTTAAACATGTGTAGTTGGTGCATTGTTTTAGGGAGCCAGTTGTTAAATATTTACCAGCAAACCACTGCCTACAGCTATACTTACCCTTCAATATTTCAGTGAACCCATGATTTCCTTAATGTGGGTAGTTTCTCCCATGGTATAGATTGAAGTCTAACCTTCTTAACCTCTGACTATTGTCCATGTCCTGTAAGTCTTCCACAATTGGCATACCTATAATTCTACATCTATATCTATACATGTTTCTATACATACATTCAGACATAAATACTCACATATATGTAGTGGCTCATCAAAAAGTTATATTCTAAGAATATTATCCATAAAAATGACTCTTTAACCTTCTAATGTGTGCTAGATCTCATAAATAATCATTAAGTTTTCTAATCAATGGTCTCTGAATCCATGATTCTAGTTAACGATCTTTAAACAAACACTTAAGTTCACATTGGAAAGGAGGTATGTAATGACATCCTGCCTGAAGTATTCTAAAATGTGACTCATCTCCTGATGCAGTTGTTTTGTTGGCTCAGATCTGAGTATTGGAGTCTTGTTGCAGAGGGGCCAGAGTAAACAAAACTAAGCGTAGATATTTCTCTGATACTTCTACTCTGAGAGTTAATTACCAACCCTGGGGGTAAGGAGAGATGATGACACAGTCAAAACAAACTCAAGCAGACATATCCTCTTCATCATCTTAATGATACCTTCTATTTATAGAAAGTCATTCTTTCCAGGTTTTCAGGGAATTGCCCAGAAAGTTAACTCACTCATCATCTGAGGACCCCCTGTATCATTATCCCCATTGTGTAGACAGGACAACTGAGTCAGAGAAAAGGTAGGAGATTAGGCCATAGTTATCTAGTGCCAGCATGCCTAGACAGGAATTTAGGGAGGAAGATGAATTCCCAGTCAACCAACAAGCACTTATTATGTACAACACTGTGCCAGTTGCTATAGGGGATGAGAGAGAACACATACTACAGGGAGCAATTAGAAACCAATGCAAGACAGTGTATAATCAAGTGTTGGGTGAGTGTTATGTATAGTAAGCTCTGTAGGCGTTGTGTTCAAAGAAAGGAGATATGTGGGTCAGAGCACTCAGGAAAGTCCATGGAAACATAAAAAACAATTCAACATAGAGGAAATTTCTTAACAATCAGAGCTGCCTAATGATAAAATGGGCTTGCTTGGTGGGTAGGGAGTTTTCTGTGACAAAAGGTCTTCAAAGTGAGGCTGGATGACCTTTTGTTGGACATGTAGGTGGGCTTCATTTGTTGGGTAGGTGTTGAATCAGATGACTGATGAGGTCCTTTCCAATGATGCAGTTCGATGATTATATGAAATGGGACTTGACCTAATCTTTAAAAAAACATTTAAATGAAAAATTTAAAAACTAACAAGCATTTATTTTCTCTCCTTCCTTCTGATCTTATTCCTTTCCTCATCAAAAAAGGAAAGAGACAAAAAGAAAACCCTTTCAATCAAAAGAAATTCCACATTGGCAGCATCCAAAAATGTACTTCTCATGCTTAATCTTGAGTACATCACCCATCTGTCAAGAGGTACAAACCATGCTTTATCTGTGGTCCTCTGGAATTGTGGTTTGTCATTGCATTGGTCAGAATTCTCAGTCTTTCAAAGTTAGTTTTTTTTTTATAATATTGTTGTTGAATAAATTGTTCTCCTGTGACTTTGTTCACTTTGCTCTACATTAGTCCACACAAGTCTTTCCAGTTTTCTCTAAAGTTTGTTCTCTTTCAAGTCTTCCCTTTCATCATTCCTTATGGTTCAATAATATCCCATTATATTCATATATCATAACTTTTTTGCCATCTTCCAATATATGGACACCCTTTAATTTCCAGTTCTTATCTACAGCAAAAAGAGCTACTATAAATATTTTTGCACATATGGGTCCTTTTCTTCTTTCTTTGACTTGTAGGGATATTGCTGGGTAACATAGTATGTACAGTTTAGTAACTTTTGGGGCATAGTTCCACATTTTCTTCTCTTGTTTTAAAGTGAAATTTTATTTTTTTCAGTGAACAAAAATTGATATTCTTTTCCTCTGAATACCTTCCTATTGGGAAAACAAAACAGAACAAAAGCCTTGTAACAACTATATATAGTCAAGCAAAACAAATCCCCACGTTGGTCTTGTCCACAAAGCATTTGGCAATCTTTACCCTGAGTCCATCACCTCTCTGGTCAGGAGGTAAGTAGCTTGATTTATCATTGGTCCTCTGGACATGGTCGGTCACTGTACTGGTGAGAATTCTTAAGTTTTTCAAAGTTGTTTACCTTTACAGTGTTGTATTGTATAAATCATTCCCATTCTTCTGTTTACTTCATTTTGCATCAGTTCTTATAAATCTTCCCAGGCTTCACTGAAATTATTCTTTCCCCAATTATTTATGAGACAATAGGTATCTAGGTGTCACAGTGGATAGAACACTGAACCAGTCTCTGGATCTGATCAGGAAGGCCTGAGTTCAAATCAGTCCTCAGATACTTACTAGCTTTGTGTCCCTGGGCGAGTCACTCAACTTCTACCTGCCTCAGTTTCTTCATCTATAAAATAGGGATTATAATAGAATTTACCTCCTAGGTTTTTTATGAGGATTAAAGGAGATAATATTTATAAAGTGAATTGTAAACCATAAAGTGTTATATAAGCGCTAATTAATAATAATAATAATATTCCATCACATTCATATCCTATACTTTCTTCAGTTGTTCTCCAGGAGATAGGTATCCTCTTAGTTTCCAGTTCTTTGATAATGTTTTTTAAAAGCTGCTATAAGTATTTTTGTACATATGGGTCCTTTTCTTTTTCCTTTGATCTCCTTAGGAATATAGGTTTAGTAATGATCCAAATGATCCAAAGAGTATGTGACTTTGGGGTCATGGTCCCAAACTCCTTTTCAGAATGACTGGACCAATTCCTAGCTTCATCATCAGACCATCAAGGTGCCTCTTTTCCTGCAGCCCTTTGAACATTTGTCATTTTCTTTTCTTTTCTTTTTTTATCAGCTTTGCCAATCTGATGGGTGTGAGGTAGAACCTTAGAGTTGCTTTAATTTTCATTTTTCTACTTATTAGTGATTCGGAACATTTTTTTTTCACATGGTTGTAGATAGCTCATATTTTCTTCCTTTGAAAACTCTATTCATATCCATTGACCATTAATCTGTTGGAGAATGACTCTTGTTCTTAAAGATTTTAATCAGTTCCTTCTATGTCTTGGAAATAAGACCTGTATCAGAGAACTTTGAGGCAAAGGGTTTTCCCTAGTTATCTGTTTCTCTTCTAATTTTAGTTATATTTGGTTCATTTGTGTACAACCTTATAAATTTTATGTTATCAAAATAGCCCATTTTTTCTTCTGGTATCTTCTCTATCCCTAATTTGTTGACCTAATATTTTAAAAATTTGGATTGACACATATTATTTTCTTTTCTTGGGGAAGTCAAGGCTTTCACGGGGACTTTCTAGGTCCCGTTTAGAAACACTTTCCATCAAACCATGTTTCTTTGACCTCCTCATGACTTCAAACAGTTTTGGAGCCATTGACCCACAATTAGCATCACAGAATCTCATAGCTGGAAGGGATCCCAGAGGCTAGTGTGGGGACTTTGGGGAAGATCGGGCCTGTGACCTCCCTGGACAATATGTCCCATTGTGGAGGTCACTATCCAAACTAATTGTCAAGAATTTCATGCCTGGTGAGACACATAGAAGAATGTCATAGTATGTTGGTAAGAATGTTGACTCTATAGTAAGAAGACCCAAGTCTAAATTTGACTCTGTTCTTTTTAACCATATGACCTTTGACAACTCACTTCATCTCTCTAGGCCTTATTTTTTTCATCCATAAAATGAAGGGGTTGGCTTGGATGATTTTTGAAGGACCTTCCAATTATAAGACTATTATCCTAGACCTGAGTCTCATTGCACTGCAGAAATTACATATCCTTTCTTCCCACATATTACTCCTCTTACCAATGACCTGTGAGGATTTTGAAAATTGTGAGCTTCTGGCAGAAATTTAATTCATAGCTGAAGAAACAAATTCTATGACTAGAGCTACAGTCACCCATTCAATGGAATTATCTAGATCTCTTCCTGAAAAAATGTCTTAGTACCCTGTTACCCCACCCCCTTGGGTACCCCAGCACTTGCTGTATGGCACCTGAGCTGTAGTTCACTTGACCCAATTAAAGACCTCCATTTTGCTATATTGGTTGCTTTCTCTTGAATTCAGGTTGACAATACTTACACACACTCACACATACACACACAAGTATACACAAAAGCAGGTGCTCATATTGCTCTAAGATCAGATGCATATGGCAGCCAGGATGGGCTACGAATCAAGGATAGAATCAGGGACAGGTTGGGCAAATATTACTTCCCTAATTTTTCAACCCACTCCTCTTTGCTACCTTTTCTATACTTCTTTACCTCTGAAAGAACAATTGAGAGCATCCCCCTTTCTGTAAAGAAGATATAAGAGAGAGAAGGAGAGAGGATTGAGAATAGTCAGGTAGAGGTCCCATAGCAACCTCTGCTGGGACATGGGAGCAAAGCTCATTTTATATTCCCAAAGGTTGGACAAGACCTCAGAAATGATTGAATCCAATCCTTTCATTTTACAGATAAGCAAACTTAGGGCAGATGACAGGCTTTGCTAAAAGTTTCACAGCTGGTAAATTGTATGTTGGGGGTCGGGAGGTGGCTATTTAGTTTTGTCATTTGTTTCTGTTCTCTCTCCCAAGGAATGGAAGGGTGAGAACATCAGGAGACAAGAAGAGGATACTTCTGATCTTATTCGGCAGAAGATGGGGCAAAACCTCTCCATTTTTGGATCCTTAGTGCCTCACATAGTGCCTTGAACAAGGTCGAGAACTAATAAATGAGGTCTTCCTGTCTTCTCAATTAATGTCTATCCTAACATACTGACACTGGGTTCCCTTTCAGGAATGCCCTTGGATCAACCGGCTTCTTCCAACTTTAGTGACTTCAACCTCACACTCCTATGCCCCTCGGAAAAGTCTTCCTCATTTGGATTTTTTCCCCTCTAAGACCATACTCCAGGGGACACACTTAGCACAGAGTCTACAGTGATTTCAGGGACACAGGTTAGAGATTCTGCTCACAAATATCTCTAACATCAGGCAAAGCCTTTCATTCTCAGATAAAAATTCCCTTTCCAGGTCACCTCTCCCCTACGTGTGATTGTTTCCACGTATTAAAATGTAAGCTCCTTGAAGACAAGGGCTGCCTCACTTTTATCTTTGTATCCAGACATATAGAATAGTGTCTGGCACACCACAGGTGCTTAACAAATGCTTTCAAATTAATTAATCAATTTAGAGATGAAGCTTAAAAAACAATTGCCTATGGGATAGGTCACAATGTACTTACACTCATACAGAGGTGTCTTTCCTGGAAGGCAGATATGGATCAAATAGAGAACTTCCTGATACAGAGTGTCTACAGGTGTGTAAGCCGCGGGAGGAAAATGACCCAGAGTGAGTAGGCTGAACAAATATTCACTGACTAATTGATTTCAAAATGGTAAGCTATGGGCATAAACACAACCATCTTAATGCTTCCTTGCGCAAATATATGTTGGAAACCAGTAATCCATGTCAAAAGACATCTAAGTAAACACCCAGGAGCTTATTCTTACCATCAGAAGATTTCATCTGAATCAGAAAAGTAAACAGATTTTTTTTTGTGTTAAGGAAGACATTTGTCTCTGTGTGGTAGAAAGTCTGTCATGCCATGTCAGAGAAACTTAGGAAGACTTGTATGGATTGAGGGAATAAAGCAGAACCAAGAGAACACATATCTACAATAACCATAGCAATGCAAAGGAAAACAGCATTAAACAGCCTCAGAATGCAAATTAATATCACCAATCTCAATATGATGAAATACATGTAGCTTCCTCTCAGTAGAGAGGTGGTATGCTAGGGGTGAGAAATAGTTATACATACATGGCAAATGTAGTTGTTTGTTTGCTTGACTGCCTTTGTTTCAAGAGAAAGTTCTGTTCCTTGGAGGTGGAGTAAGGATGGAATTGTTATTAATTATTTGGAAGTGACCATTTTATATAAACACAGAAAGCATCAATAAAACATTAAATATCTCATTCTCTTTCTATTCCCCTTTCCCAGAATTCACTTTTTTCATTACTCCAAATCTTCCCACATTTCAAAGCCCAGCATGAAGCTTGATCTCTTTCATGAAACTGTCTTTGAAGAAACAATCCTGTTCTCCATGAGCCTTTTTGTACTGGTTGTCCTCCCTTACTGCAATGCTTCTCCCTCATCTCTACCCCTCAGTTTTCTTGGCTTTCTTCAAGATTCAGTTCAAATTCTAACTTCTGCAGGTGACCTTTCCCAGTACCCTTTCCCCCTCCAAGGCCTTCTCTGAGGTTAACATCCATGTTCTCTGTATAAATCTAGCATATACCTAATTATTTACATGTTGTCTTTCCCACTAAAATGTGAACTTGAAGTCAGAAATTGTTTTTGTTTTACTTTGAATTCTCATCACTTAACAGAATGCCTGGCACATAGTAGGCCCTTGAAAAAATGTTTATTGATTGACTAATTGAGTAGCACTTACATTTTTTTACCACACGGTTTAACATTTCACTAAACACTGCCTTTTACTATCTTGTTTCATGTTTATAGTTTGTATAGAGAAGGGGAAGGGGCAGAAAGATCTTTTCCCTAATTCCTGCTCGTACTGGAGATTCATGTCTCCAGAAGACAGCTACATCTTAACCTCAGAGTTATTGGGAATGCACCAATGGTGGGATTCAAATGAATTAGCAACCTGTTCTCCATGGAACTGAGCCAAGGCAAGGCAGTCCCGCTGATGTGGCTGGTGCAGGTCCCACCCCCCCTAACAACCAGTTAGCAGAACTCAACCTAAAATTAGGTACCAGTTCTACCAAATCAGTGTGAACTGGTTGAATGCCCCAAAGGGGTTAGAAACAGAAATACTGGGGCAGCTAGGTGGTGCAGTGAGTAGAGCACTGGCCCTGGAGTCAGGAGGACCCGAGTTCAAATTCGGCCTCGGACACTTGACACACTTACTAGCTGTGTGACCTTGGCAAGTCACTTAACCCCAATTGCCCTGCTTTCCCCCCTCCAAAATTAAAAAAAAGAAACAGAAATAGTTTTCTCCAATGCTATTGGCTCGAGCCCCCATTTTGGTAAACTTTCCCCTAACATCAATGGATATTTCTTCAATTTCATTTAACCAATTAACTGATTAATTTTTACAAAGTTGTTCTGGGCTGTAGCTAATTCAGGCCAATCCTCTGGCAGTTTATATTCAATGCTGGAACAAAGCAAAATACTTATAAGTCATTCACTAATTTACAAAAGGAGATCTAGTTAGCTATAGCAGGAGAAGGAGATTCAACAAGGATAGGCACTGAGGAAACCTCAATTTGATCCAGCTGAGTAAGGCTCCCTTGCCTGACTTGCCCATAATTTTACATCAGTCAAGTATCAGAGAATTACTGGAGCTCCCTATGGCTGCTTTGTACTCAGGTAACCTAGGAGTGATGTTAATAGCCATAGCCAAACAAGGCTGAGTGAAGGTCTCAATACCTTTTAAGGAAAAACTAGCCTGACTCACATATAGGCAGGGGTTAGAATATTGTTCCTACCACAAAAGGGATATTTAGTAAAAAGATATAGTGAGAATCAAAGTACAAAATATATCCCCTGCACCAGAGCGCACTTTCCTTTCTCCCACTTCATCTCTGAGGTGAGTGAACTCAAGCTTAAAGAACCTGCTACCAATATTTCCGTTGCTATTGGAAACTTTCCAGTTTACTTTTGTTTGTGGCGTTAGGGATAGACGCGTGGCTCCTTGCTTGCAGGATATGATTTCTTGGCTGCTGGGTCAACCAACTGTTGGGCTAGGTCAAGCAGATCACTTCTCAAGGCTCCAGCAGCTCCAGCTGTGTTGTAAATCCCATTGACTCTTCCGACTTTCTGAAGCTCCGAAGATCTCACTATTTCTAATCCTCCTTCACATCAGAACAGGAAAGAAAAGGCATAACAGGGGCAGAAGCAACCTAGTGACATCTGTTCCAAGCTATTGTCGGGGAATGTTTGAGGACCCTCTCCCACCAAGAAGCCCACTACATTTCTTGCCAATTGACACTAGGAGAAAAAGAGAGTGATTTGTCTCATCACTCCTTTAGTACAGACCCTTGGTTTTTCTGGCTTGGTAGTCAATTAGAAGTCTTTTCTCTACCACACGATGAATAGATAGGAACCAGTCACAGAATACCTACACATGATTTGAGGGGGAAAATTAAGCCTTTTCATCTTGCACTAACCAGAATTTGGCTCCCAAAACATCCATGTGGGCTTCCTACACAGGTCCCTGGGACTGGGACCTCATTGTCCAGTCCTCTGTTACATGTGTTTTTAGTTCTGTTTCTCCAAATAGCTTGTGAGCTTTTTGAAGTATGAAGGAACCCTGTCTTACACTTCTTTTGTTGCTATCTCAAAAGACCATTAACATCCACTGGGTCATCTATTTTTCCCTTTGCCTTTAGATAACAAGGACTTGGTCCTTGCTGTCTTTCCTGGGGTGAGCCTCTCAGCCAGCCCAATTGTCCTATCAATGGTAGAGTGACACAGCTACTTCTTGGGGAAGGGAAGGAGGAAGCACACAAGATGAAAGCCTGTTTAGTGAGGAAGCTGCAGAAATGAGATATCAGCTTGGTGCACCCCTGGCTTTCAAAGTTCTTTTCTAGGATTATTTTTTTTTTTAAATTGCATACAGTAAGCTAGAAGTGATCTTAAAGGCCATATTGTCCAACCCCTTCATTTTGCAGCGAAGAAATTTAGTCCTAGAGAGATCAAATGACTTGCCTGTTTACACAGGTAGTAGAGCCCAGATTTAAAACCAGGTCTTTTGACCCTAAGTACTGTGTTCGTTTTTTCTATAACATAGTGCCTTTGTGGAGGCAGGATAGTATAGTGAATAGTTTTGGACTTGGCCTCAGGAAAAATTTGACACTCAGGGGTCAAATCTCTTCTTTGCTACTTACTAGCAGAGTGTTCCTGGGAAAGTCACCTAAACACATTAAATTTAAAACTTATATATTGTTATATGGGCCATCTCCAGTCATCCTGATCTAGATCTTGCCACTGGACCCAGATGGCTTTGGAGGAAAAAGTAAGGTTGGTGACTTTGCATAGTCCTCTCTCGCTTAAATCCAATTCACTTTCAAGTCATGGCACCACCTTCCTGATGTCATGGACCTCTTTGAGAATGAAGGACAGACAACAACAATATTGTCATAAATAGGTTGCCCTCTATTGGTGACCCTGCCACTAAGTTTTAGTGATGCATTTGATGCAAAATCAGACATAGTGACATGCTCTCACTTAAAATCTCTCACCAGGGGAAAGGAAATGTATATCATCTATCTCGAAATGATCCTTTCTTTTTTAAGTATTTAAATTAAATTATTTAAAAATTCCAAATTTAATAAATAAAATTAGCATGTTCTTATGGAAAGGTGAGATTGATTGAGTAAATAAATCAAATTATCCCATCCCACTTTAAGGGACAAAATGCCTTGCTACTTTAAGTCTTAATTGATCACCCATTTTAGATCAAGTGGTAAATGTCTTCAGCTAAATTAAAGTGAGGTTGAAAGAGTTGAAAATAACTATTTCTAATGGCTGAGGAAACAGTCATGCCCTGTGGGGACAAGGAAAGCACTTGAGCTTTATTTAGCCTTGGTTTCTTCCTTCCCCCCTTCTTGGCTTAAGAGGATCTTGCATGTTTCAAAGGGTTTTGAAGGATTTTGAACTTCCCATCTTCCCACTGGTCCTAGAATGGTCCCCCCAAACTGCTATAGCTGATGACATTGCCTACAAAGGACAGACTCAATGTAGATTCACATTCACATTTTTACAAAGAGCCTAGAAAGGAAGCTACACTATCCCTAAGGGGAATTTCATGCGTACTCCACAAAGAGAGAAAAGGACTTCCATGGACCAGAAATAGTCAATTACCTCTTTGCCACTTTTACTTGAGCCCATTTTCCCTTGGACTCTGTATGTAACATATGAAAGAGTATGTCACAGGCTTTTGGGGGGGGGGATGTTTTGTACCAATTCTATGACCTTAGTAAAAAACTCTTTCTAAAAACCAGTCAAATCTGGCTAATGGGATTGATTCTCAATGGGTAATTTTGGCAGCAAGCCCCCAGTGGAGGATCATGAGCTATAATAGTAGAAAACGTATTCCCTTCCCTTTCCTGCCCCTCCTCCCCATCATCCATCCTAGATGACCTCTGGGAACCCAATTCATCAGGGCTAGAGGAAGCTGGGATAAGCACCTCAGTGCATTTGCTACTTACATACACGGAAGAACAGAACGAGATTATATCTGAAATGGCAAATCTCTTATGTTAAGCTTGCTTTTCTTTCTAAGTACATAATAAATACAACATGTAACTTTCAAAGCTGAGCTATTTGCCTGTGATGCCTTCTATCCTTAAGAGTAGTCTTCTGAGACATTAATTCTATTGGCCATGTATGTACACTGAACTGTGCCATTGGGAAGTAGGAATGCTGAGGCTGGCTTAGTCACATGGTTATCTGTAACAATGGCCATCCTTTTCCTAATGATGGAAACTGAATAATGGAAAAAACCTGGAATGTGATCATTTGATTTTATTGTCTCAAATAACCTCTAGTAACGTTTTGAAGTTGGCCAAATTGGTTCATTTTCCTTTCCCCTCTGGGTTGTTCCTCTCTCTGTTCTGGCTGTAACACTGCATTTCTGCCCTTCTAAATTTAGGGTCTCCCTATTTGAGACCTTCATGTAGGGCAATAGGCAGGAATTTTGTACTAATTGGGCTCCAGGTATAATTACAGAGCACATGCAAATGTGCTGGCATGCCACAGACATGATTTGGGAATGTAAGGTAAAAAGGTTGATGTCCTACCACTGGGGGTAGTCTTGATGTTGACTAATAGCTTCGCTAGCCATTTAAGGGACTGTACAGGTAACCAGTTCAACCCTCTCATTTTACAGTTGAGGAAACTCCTCTTCTGCCTCCTTCTTTGTGTTTTAGTGGACTGAAAACTCCACACAAGCCAACAGTGGTAGCCAAGAGAGCTCATGTGATCATTCGCTGCATCAAGGGAGCATGGCATCTAGGAATAAGGAGGAGTTAGTCCTGCTGCACTTTGCCCTGGCCACACAGTTCAGGAAGGGCACTAATTTTTTAAATAGTGTTTTATTTTTTTTCCAATTACATCTAAAGACAATTTTTTAAACATTTATTTTAAAATAAAATTTCAAGTTCCAAATTTTCCCTATCCTTCCCTGCCCTCACCCTTTCCTAAGATGGTAAGCAAATTGATATAGGTTATATATGTGCAATCATGTAAAACATATTTCCATATTAGTCATGTCATAAAAGAAGAAATAGAGCAAAAGAAAAAAACAAAGAAAGTGAAAATAGTCTGCTTTGACCTGCATTCAGATTCCATCAGTTCTTTCTCTGGATGTGGAGAACATTTTCCATCATGACTCTTTGGGAATTTTCTTAGGTCATTGTACTGCTGAGAAGAACTAAGTCAGTCATGGTTGATCATGGCACAATGTTGCTGTTGCTGTGTACAATGTTATGGTTTTGCTCACTTCACTTTGCATCAGTTTATGCAAGTTGTTCTAAGTTTTTATGAAGGCATCTTACTCATCATTTCTTACAGCACAAAAGTATTCCATCAAAATCAGATGCTACAACTTGTTCAGCCATTCCCAGTTGATGGCATCTTCTCAATTTCCAATTCTTTGCCACAAAAGGAGCTTCTATAAATATTCTTGTACAAATAGATCCTTTTCTTTTCCTTTCCTTTCCTTTCCTTTTTTTTTGTAATCTCTTTGGGATGGTAGTGATATTGTAGTATCTAGTATGGTATTGTATCTAGTAGTGGTATTGCTGGATCAATAGGTATGTACACTTTGGCTGCCTTTTGGGCATAGTTCCAAATTACTCTCTAGAATGGTTGGATCAATTCACAACTCCACCAACTGTGCATTAGTGTCCCGATTTCAGGAAGGTAATTAATAAGTTGGATAGTATCCAAAGGAGGAAAGCCAGAATGGGGAAGAGCCTCAAGTTTGGGCCATATATTAACAGCCCTCATTTATAGAACTCTTTAAAGTTTGTGTGTTGCCTGTGTAGGTTATGTGTGTATCCTCAAAAGTCTGACTAAATATAGTGTGCAGGGAGGCATGAAGAGTATCCTCCAATCACACTTCTCCAGGAGAGAATGATTCCCCATGAGAGCAGGAGACTGGAGCCATGGGTCTAGCTGCTTCATTTATCTCAGAGAAGGGGTACTAGGTTAAAATCATATCTATCTTCCTTCTAAATATTGTTAGTCTAGGACAGGACTTGGCAAAATGTGGTCCATGGGCCAAATATGGTTTTTACATTTTAAAATAAAGTTTTATTATGTTTAAAATAATAAAAACCATTCTTAGCTTACTGGCTATACAAAAATAGGCAGCAAGAAGAAATTGGCTCTAGACAATAGTTAGTTGATCCCTGGTCTAGAAGAAATAATTTTTGTTCAAGCTACTCTCCTGGCAGTTAGCCCTTTAATAGGAAGCAGTGCCCAAGATAAATATATGAAAATTTGACTCCCTTTTCCATTCAGATTCCAGTTACATAAATGCTAACACAGGTAGTGAATAGCCAATAAACTCATTTATCTAAGCCAATAACAAACAAAAATCAGAGAAGCTATGCAGATTAGACTATATCTGATAATATAGAGTGAATGAACTCCTCTGCTGGGAGTGAGATGTCTGAGAGAGAGAGAGAGAGAGAGAGAGAGAGAGAGAGAGAGAGAGAGAGAGGGAGGGAGGGAGATGGCTTCTTCATGGAACCTTTCTCTCCTTCCAGGGACATTTATTCACCTGAAAAAGAGCATGGAAATGTGTGTTCTGTCTCAAAGCAAAAAGACCGATAACTCTTTTCCGCTAAGTTCTATGTTAGCTCTACCCTTCATATTGCTCAAGCATAATCTTTTTTTTTGAAGGGGGGAAGGCAAGGCAATTGGGGTTAAGTGATTTGCCCAAGGTTACACAGCTAGTAAGTGTCAAGTATCTGAGGTTGGATTTGAACTCAGGTCCTCTTGACTCATGCTCTATTCACTGCTTCACTTAGATGCACCATAAAGTAATTTTTTTCCACCAGTGAGGAAAGTATTATTCAAATACTATGTCTGAGCTTTTATAAAGCTTTTTAAAAACATTTATAAGGCAATTTACATTTATTATCTCATTGTGTCCAACACTAACCCATATGGTAGTTGCTATCATTATACTAATTTGATAAAGATGAGACTATTGAGGCTAAGAGAAGTTCAATGATTTACTCAGGGTCATTCATCTAGTAACTGTCTGAAGCAGGACTTGAAATAATATCTAGACTTCTGAGTCCATTCGACTCCCCACTACACCATCATCTGAGGATTCCATAAAGGAACAAGATGTGTTTGACCTGGAAAAGACTTCAAGTGGGCTGAACAGTGAGGGGGAGATGATAATTCTCTTCAAATTTTTGAAGGATTCTCATGTAGAAAAAAGCATTGTATTTGTTCTGCTTGGCTCCTGAGAGCCAAGTAATGGGAATAGTAGAGAGACAATTTAGGTTAGATGTAAAGTAAAATATCCTACAATTACAACTACTCCACAGTGGAACTGGTGTTCACCCTTCATTTTCTTTCTTTCTCTTTTTTTTTTTTAGGAGGGGGAAGGCAGGGCAATTGGGGTTAAGTGGCTTGCCCAAGGTCACACAGCTAGTAAGTGTGTCAAGTATCTGAGGTTGGATTTGAACTCAGGTCTTCCTGACTCCAGGGCCAGTGCTCTCCTCACTGCACCACTTAGCCGCCCCCTTCACCCTTCATTTTCAACAAGGACCAGTGATATCACAGTAATGTCTTGACCTGTGTGTGAATTGGATTTAAGTGAGGCAGAGTTGAGCAATATATTCAGCCTCACTCTCTGTGCCAGAGTCATTAAAGTCCACCGGCAGGACAAAAGTCAAGATGACTATCCATGGCCCAGGATGCAGTGGATGATCTTGGCATCTTTGATGTCTGACTAAGTTCTAAATGCTCCATCAAGCTTGCTTCAGCCACCTTCATGGCCATTGGAGAAAAGTATTCACACCTATCTATTCCTCCAAGGAAATCTTTGCGTGCTCAGGGTAGACATCCCCCTAATTCATTGACAATGGAACAGGTTGCCTTCAGAAGTTGTTGGTTCTCCCTCACTTGAGGTCTGTGAGCAAAGGTTAGATGCATACTTGTTGGGTATGTTATAAAAAGGATTCCTTTTTTAGATGGCCTCTATGATGAGATCTCTTCAAGCATTGGGTAAGACTGTGTAATTTTCCCTCCTCCTTTTCTTCCTTTTCCCCATTTTACCTCCCTTCCACTGACTCAACATAAGAAATTAACACAGGGAGAAGTCGGAGGATGCAACCTGTTTGCTGTTGTTCCAAAAATGAGGGAGGAACACCAGGCACTACCTAACCCTCATATAGTTATTAGCTTAGTGGATTCTTTACTGTCTTGTAAATAATGCCTCAAGGGTAGTGGTGGGGGATTGGTGGGGGTGTAGGGAAACAAGGAAACAGGACTTCCACCAGGGGATCAGGTAGCCTCCGAAGGAGCAATGTCTTCCAGAACCCTCGTGTAGTTATAGCCTTGACTCCTAGGCTCTGTTGCTGTTGTTGAGGTTTGGGGTCCTAGTGTAATACAAGGAAAATTAGGAACTCCTGAGTAACCCCTAGCTACTGACCAGCCCCCTAGGATCCGGTGACTCCTTCCTGGAATGTCAATAGATAGGACCATCCCCACTGAGAGATAACCTGGCAGATCCTGTCTAGCAGATATCCCTGAGACTCCTTGGTTCCTTCCTGGAATGTCAATAGATAGGACCATCCCACTGAGAGATAACTTGATAGACCCTTCCTGGGAGATATCCCTGGGACTCTGTGACTCCACCAAGGAATGTAAATGAGATTATCCCACTAGTACGATAACCTGACTGAATCTTTTGATCAGCCAGGACCTTTGTTCCTCTTCCCCCCTACTCTGTACCCCCATATCCTATATAAACCAAGCCATCACCCCAACACATTTGCCATTGATTTGTGGTGCCGTACCCCGATGGCCGCCGGCTAATAAATTCTCCACTTAAAACTTATACTCTGTGGTGTGTCTCGCTCGCTTCTGGTACAACATTTTGGAGGCCCCAGCGAGATGAGGCGGTATTTCGTGTTACCGCCCTGGAGACACACGCAGAATTCCGGACCTCAACAGGGAGTCTCTGCCCCCGATCCACCTTCTCTCACTTCAGAGGGCCGGCTCCTGGGGATTTCTTTTCCTAGGACTCTGATGTGGAGTGATGGTCTCGGAGAATGGACTCTTTGTTGACCTGTCCCTTTTCGGCCTACGGAGAATTCTGGTTTTGTAGACCTCTAGAGGTAAGGTTTTTCTGGTTTGGGGCTAGCCATTTGGGTCTCTGATACCATGCTAAACCCTGACGAGGCTGTGGTACAGAGCTAGGAAGCTGGGACGCCACCCTTCCTACTGGGGTGTGGGAAGATTGGGGGTCGTATCCTTGAGGAGGAAATCTTTCCCCTGAGAGGACTTGTTTAGCCTTCAATCAGCTCATGCCATTTGGTTTTCTGTTTTGTGTTTTGGGTGTGGGGAGATTGGGGGTCGTATCCTTGAGGAGGAAATCTTTCCCCTGAGAGGACTTGTTTAGCCTTCAATCAGCTCATGCCATCTGGTTTTCTGTTTTGTGTTTTGGGTGTGGGGAGATTGGGGGTCGTATCCTTGAGGAGGAAATCTTTCCTCTGAGAGGACTTGTTTAGCCTTCGATTTCACCCACACTGTGTGGTTCTCTGTTTTGTGTTGGAGTGTGAGAGAGATTGGGGGTCGTATCCTTGAGGAGGAAATCTTTCCTCTGAGAGGACTTGTTTAGCCTTCGATTTCACCCACACTGTGTGGTTCTCTGTTTTGTTTTGGAGTGTGAGAGAGATTGGGGGTCGTATCCTTGAGGAGGAAATCTTTCCTCTGAGAGGACTTGTTTAGCCTTCGATTTCACCCACACTGTGTGGTTCTCTGTTTTGTGTTGGAGTGTGAGAGAGATTGGGGGTCGTATCCTTAAGGAGGAGATCTTTCCTCTGAGTGGACTTGTTTAGCCTTCGATTTCACCCACACTGTGTGGTTCTCTGTTTTGTGTTGAGGTGTGAGAAAGATTGGGGGTCGTATCTTTGAGGAGGAAATCTTTCCTCTGAGGGGACCTGCTTAGCCTTCAATTCGATCCACACCGTGAACTTTGTTGTGTTTTGAGTTCGTCTCTGTTCGCGTGTCTGTGTTAATTGTGAAATGTCTATGTTTTGTTGAAAAAAAAAAGAAAAAAAATCTGAAACATAGGCAGCCAGAGATATCAGGCTGCCACTAGGGAAACAGACTCCCTTCCTTGTGGCTCCCGTTTGGCCAGCGTGGAACCACGGGGAATGGGTTAAAATCTGGCAAATTCTGGTTTTTAAATTGTTAAAAAGTTTGGAAATTGGTTAGTTGAATTTGGGAAGAAAGAACTCCTGAAATTGTAAATCCATTCCAGGAGCTCACTCTTGCTGAAAACATCTCCTCCCAATGAATGCCTTGTGGCTAAAACCTCAGTTAAAGTCTTCAGTGGGACTCTCGCATTTGTCCCAGTCCCTGATTCCCTTAGATTCAAGTACAAAAGAGGTTTTTGGGAGTGAGCAAGGGGTGAAGTTTTACTTGAATTACAATCATTGAGATCTTTTCACTAGGGCTACAGTAAAAGTTAGAGCAGTTAAATCAAACTCTTCTCCTCCCGGATCAGATTAGTAGAGAATGCAGGAGAACTGGAGGGAAAAACTTAAATCGCCCTCCCCACCGGGCAATGAGGAGAGGGATAGAAATTCACAGACTGACAGTCAGTCCTGTGCCCCTGAGTACCTTTGTAGCCCGTCCTTGTGGTAAAGTTTAAAAGGTGAATTTGTGAAAGAGAGAGATAGAAAACCTGTATAAGGAACTTAGGGGGTGGTAGAGCAGCAGCTTGAGATTACCTGTCTAGTCAGGAGTCCATGTGCTCCTCTTGGCTGCCATGTGCTGCTCCTGGCCTCACCCTTCCCCCACCCTCCACATTGAAAGGTTATCAGAGCTGAAGCTAAAGGAAACTTGTAAAGAAACAGGGCTGGTTAGTTAGTGCTTGGAAGGGTAGGCTCCTTGCCCTCAAGGGGCTGCCAGGCCCTACCTAGGGAGGAGCCCCTTTAGAAAACTAAAAGGGATTTTTTCCTGCTCTTATCTTCCTTGGGAGTCCAAAAAAATCCTTTTAGGCATTTTTGTATAAGATGAAGCTTGGAACAAAATTAAGTTTCTCTTTCTTTCATAAATTCATTCATGGCCAGGCAAAAGTTCCTATACCTGGACCAGAGGTAGTGGTGCTGAAGAATATACAGCTAAATAAAGTGTATTTGGGATGTTAATGTATTAGTATATGTGATACACGTATTTATATATTAATACATTAATATATAATACCAAAAGTAATAAGCTGAATAATTTCTATATGTGGAAGTCTGGAAATGCAATAGATGTCATCTGAAAATTATTGTTTCTGTATTTCTAAACTTGCATTGTGTTCCCAAAAATTCTCTTAGATTGTGAAATTTGAGGAGACCATTGTGTGGTAAGCAATTTTAAGCTGATTTTGATATATGTGAATTGGGTTTTTAAAGGGATGTGATAAAATTTGGAACTGTTATATGTGGTTATAACAAGTAAATAATTAATAATACTGACATTTAACCATGAGAACAGACTTTCTGTGTGAAAAAGTTTTCTATTATGAGAATATATCTGGTGATTTAAAGTTATAGTTTCAAATAATGATATGAAAGATTCTCTGTGCAAGAAGATTTAGAAATGTGTTCACCTAAATTGATAAAAGGGTTGTTTCAAGTTTTAAAATGCATAATTATGTTTAGAGCACTGGTACATTTCAAACACTTGTATCAGCAATATTGAAAAATGTGGTAATCTTTTACAATGCAGAGAGTATTGGGCCTTAGAAATTAAAATGTTACCACTAGTGGTTAAGAATCAGATTTGATTTGCTTATCCAACTCAGTTATGATCACTAGATTGGTAATTAATTGGAATCTGTTTCAAGTTTTAGATACATGATAATTGCTTGTGGTGTACTTATTTCTAAATTTGTTATTATATACAAATTGGTTAACATCGCATTACCTGTGCTGTTAGAGAATAATTTCTCTTATAATCTGGATGTTGTTAGATTAAGAATCGTAGTTAATTAAGAAATTGAGGTTATTAACTGAAACAAGAATTTTTGAAACCATCTAGTCATGAATTCTTATCAATCTTGTGTGAGTTTTCTGTGTAGAGGAATTCTTATGGAAAAAAGCTTTTTTAAGTCCTGGTAAACCTTATTATTGTGATAAGGCTAATTAATTGAGTATGTAATTTATAGAAATTAAGTGTCCTCCCATTATAACACTTTGATTAAGGAACTTTGTAATGTCTAGGAATTCTGTGCAACATTTGGCACCAACTTAGTTAATGAATTCCAGCATTTAAGGGTTAATTTGCTTTAAGGAAAAAGGAGATGTCTATCATTTTAAAACCTTCTAAATAATTGTGTTCAGGAAAGTTTAGCGAGCATGCCTTTTAACATCTGGATAAAAAAATCCTTATTAGAATTATTAGAATTGATGCTTATCTATAGAAGCACCCATTCAATGTCTTATTCAAGTTTTTTTTTTTGAGTAAGGAGGTTCCAAATGACCGTCTAAATTCCTTACTCCTCCCTGCCCTTGGTTTAGATAAGAAGAAAAGAATTTCACCTTAGCCCACCTGTCAGAAGGGAAGGAAAGGAGAGGGGCAGCAATAAGAGGATGGTAGGGGTCAAGAAGCCTCCAACCTGGCTTCTTTTTAAAAAAACTGATAAGATTAGACTAAGACTTGAGATGGGTTTGGCCTGGTAGTTTAATTAGTGAAGTCTGCCAACTGATGGAGAAGAACCCACCCTTAGGGGGAGATGAGATGGCAGATCTTTTTAATAAGTGTTCTCTTTTTTTAGAATGAGTTATCACGAAAAACAAATCCCCTTTTTTTGTGTCTTTGTGGTTTAAGAAGCTGGAATGGGATTCCAGTATACACAGTTATGACAATGAAAGTACTAACTTATGAGTTGTTTTGTCTTATGGTTGTGATGAGGGCACAGTCTCTGGGAACCCCTTGAACCCTTGAACTCTCCTTGAATCTTCCCACTCGACCTGGCCTTGGCCTGAGGCTATAACCATTAAGCCCAAGTGCCTACCTTGCCCAGTCCTCTATTGTCCAGCTGTTTCCCACCCTTAATCCTGTTTCCCATCCTTAATCCTGATCAAAATATCTATACCCTAGCTCCCTACCCCAGCCCTTGATGGGTTGTCATTTCCATATGGCCTTCAGCTATTCCCCCCCCCCTGGAGTCTGACCTCGTCCTTAAGTCCCTCCCTAGACCCCTCTTCTGGCCACCCCAGACCACCCCTCAATCCCTCCCACAACCTTTGTGTATATAATCTCCATCTTGCCTCCATGAGGTTGGTCAGAACCAATCTAGCTCAGATGGGTCTGGCCCTTTTTCCTTACAGGCATCGCAAGGGGTGGGATCTCTCGGGGCAGGCTTATTTGGCTAACTCTTAATAAACTTTATCCTTTCCCTTGGCTGAGAAGGCTTGAGTCGAATTCTTTCGGCAGGACCCGGCGTGTCGGTACTTTGGGGTGTCGAGCACCTCTCACCCCAAACCCTCATCATTTATGGTTCCCTGACCGGGAAGCACTGCTGATCTCAAGTTCTTCTCCAGCCAAGACTGAAGGTATGTGAGCCCCCCCCTCTCCCAATCCCCCTCCTCGCTCTCCAAACATTTTGGATGTGCTTCTCGGGCCTGACCTCAGCAGGTCCCAGTGGGTTGGACAGCTTGGTCCAGTGGTCTCAGTGAGTCGGACAGTCACACTGTCCTGGTCAACCTGACGCTCTCTGGTGGTTCTCGGTGGGTCGGACAGCTTGGTCCAGTGGTCTCAGTGAGTCGGACAGTCGCACTGTCCTGGTCAACCTGACGCTCTCTGGTGGTTCTCGGTGGGTCGGACAGCTTGGTCCAGTGGTCTCAGTGAGTCGGACAGTCACACTGTCCTGGTCAACCTGACGCTCTCTGGTGGTTCTCGGTCCACTCGGACAGCTCGGTCCAGTGGTCTCAGTGAGTCAGACAGCCAGCCTGTCGTGGTCAACTCAACCTGACGCTATCAGGTGGTTCTCGGTCCAGTGGTCATGTCGAAGGACATGGACGGATACCCCATCCGGAAGCATGTGCCAGATCCTTTCAATTGTTTCGGCGCTGGGAATTTGGGAAAGTTTCAGGTACCTTCTGTATATTTTGTTTTCTTGTTTTATTTTGTTTGTCTCCCGACAATTACTCCTAACTTCTCCTTTACTAAGGAGGAAGGAATTTCCAGCCGAAGGGACCCCATGCCCTGCCTCTACTGCAGGCCCTGCAACATCTATCACCATGGGCCCTATCCCCAAGGCAATCCCTACTCAGGTTCCAGCCTCGGGCCCTGCCCCCACGGCAATATCTCCTCCCCTAGCCCCTCTCTCTGAGGTAGCACCCACTTGGGTCTCTGGGGTATCTTCCCCTCTGACCTCTACCCCTCCTCAGGTACTGGCTGATCTCCCTTGCCAGGCAGATGCCCTGGCCTTGCAGTCTAATCTACCTCAGCCCCAAGCTCCAGGTCCCACAGCGCCTTCAAGGCTTTTTCCCCTGAGGGAAATGCCTGCCTCCCCTGCTGGGACAAGGAGAGCGCATGTTCCATTCTACATTTCAGATCTCATCCAAATTAAAGAAAAACTGGGGAGATGCTCAGAAGATCCAACTAAGTTTACTGAGGGTTTTAGGGATCTGTCCCTACAATTTGAACTTTCTTGGTGTGATTTGCATATCCTTTTCTCTACCTGTTGTACCACTGAGGAGAAGAGGAGAATATGGGAACACGCTCAAAAATTTGGGGACAGTTTGGCTAGCAATAACCCCATAAACTATCCCCCAGGAACAGCTGCTGTTCCAACTAGTGACCCAGGATGGAATTATCAAAGGAGTGAGGATAGAGAAAAGAGAGACCATATGGTAATTTGCCTGTTAGAAGGGCTAAGAACTGCATTTCAAAAGCAAATAAATTTTCAAAAAATTAGGGAGATTACTCAGGGAGAAAAAGAAAACCTTGTCCTTTTCCAAGCCCGGCTAGTAGAAGCTATTAAGAAGTATTCAAATTTGGATCCTGATTCTATTGAAGGGGCGGCAATACTTAACATGTATTTCATTAATCAGTCTGCCCCAGATATTAGGAGGAAACTGCAGAAATTGGCAATGGGACCCCAAACACCTCAGGCCCAATTACTGGAGACAGCATTCGGAGTGTTCAATAATAGAGACTTAGTCCAGGCAGAGGAAAAAGCCAGAGACAGAGAACATGCCCAATTCTTGGTGGCTGCCATGGCCAGGAGATTGCCGGAGGGTGCTTCTGGCAACTTTGGCAAAGGGGAAACCTGCTTTCGATGTCACAAGGAGGGTCACTGGTCTAAGGAGTGCCCCTCTAGGGCGCCCCCCTGGAAGAAGCCTCTAGGATCCACGCCTCCAGGACCATGCCCAGCATGTCCCCGAGGCTGGAAAAGTGGTAGAGCCTCCTCCCAGCACCCTGTCCTCCAGTACTCGGGAGGAGGGGAAAGCCTGGGGCTTGGCTGTGCTCCCACTTTCTCCACCTCTCTCGCGGAGCCTTGGGCAAAATCGAGGCAGAAGGTAAGGTTACCCACTTTATCACGGCTATGTTCTCTTGCTTTAACTAGTGGCTTTGGCCCCACATGCCCCTCGACCTATCAGGTCATGGGCATCAAGGATCTGTTGTCTGAACACTCCTTCTCTGGCCCTGCCCCCTTTTGGGGAAGGGACCTGATGGTGAAATTGGGAAGCCAATTTTCTATAGTTAAACCTCATAACTCCCTTTTCCCCCTGTTTCCCAGACCTCCCCATGTTCCCCCAGAGGCATGGGAGAGGGTTGAGCCAACTGTTTGGGATCAGGGAATTCCTGGGCAAGCTACTTCTGCCACCCCAGCCATAGTTCCCCTCCATAGCCTTCAATATCCAATTAAGTCCAAGGCTTGGGAGGGGCTGCAACCATTAATTGGCACTCAAGGCCCTGACTCACCCCCTCTAGAGTGGGGCCCCTACCCAGCACAAGCTTTTGGGACTTTGAAAACTAAACTGACCACCACTCCAGCATTAGCTCTACCTAATCTAGAAAAACCTTTCACTCACTCTGCTGAAGGAAGGAGAGGACAGGCTTTGGAAATTCTAATCCAGTCCTTAGGATCTGACCCCTGTTTTCCAAAACAATTAGATTCTCTGGCTGCTACAGCCATTGCAATTGAGGAAGCTTCTAAGCCTCTAGCAGACCAGCCCCTAGAAGCTCTGCCTTGTCAGAGCACCCTGGAAGCAGAGGGCCACCAGTGCCTGGCTAACCACAGGCTCACCAAACATCAAACCTTGCTCTTATATATCCCCGACCTAATTTGGACGTGCTACACACTCCTGAACCGCGAAGCAGAACAAGTGGTTAGGGGAGCTAGGTATGAAATAGTCATCTTTAATTCCCACCAGGGATATTGTCCTTTCTCTGTACTCCTGTACTGTCTGTTTTGTTGTTTGCTTAACTTCCTTGCCAGGTTTGTCTCCTCCAGTCTCCAAGCCATCAACTTCCAGATGACTGTGCACCCCTTGAACTGGACCCATCAAGCCAGCTCTACGCCCCTTGTCAGCAGGAAGCAATTCCAGAAGCTGAGACCTTCGTCCCTGACCCCAAAAGAATTTGGGTCCCATTTGTTTGAGGGGGGAATGATGAGGGCACAGTCTCTGGGAACCCCTTGAACCCTTGAACTCTCCTTGAATCTTCCCACTCGACCTGGCCTTGGCCTGAGGCTATAACCATTAAGCCCAAGTGCCTACCTTGCCCAGTCCTCTATTGTCCAGCTGTTTCCCACCCTTAATCCTGTTTCCCATCCTTAATCCTGATCAAAATATCTATACCCTAGCTCCCTACCCCAGCCCTTGATGGGTTGTCATTTCCATATGGCCTTCAGCTATTCCCCCCCCCCTGGAGTCTGACCTCGTCCTTAAGTCCCTCCCTAGACCCCTCTTCTGGCCACCCCAGACCACCCCTCAATCCCTCCCACAACCTTTGTGTATATAATCTCCATCTTGCCTCCATGAGGTTGGTCAGAACCAATCTAGCTCAGATGGGTCTGGCCCTTTTTCCTTACAGGCATCGCAAGGGGTGGGATCTCTCGGGGCAGGCTTATTTGGCTAACTCTTAATAAACTTTATCCTTTCCCTTGGCTGAGAAGGCTTGAGTCGAATTCTTTCGGCAGGACCCGGCGTGTCGGTACTTTGGGGTGTCGAGCACCTCTCACCCCAAACCCTCATCAGTTGAAATGTAAAGAAGACTTAGTACTAGGTTTGAAAGATTTGGAAAGGTGAATTAAGGTTGAGGGAAAATAGGAAAGGCAGATAAGAAAGGTTGGGGACAAATGGGAGTTAGCTAAGCCTCTCCTGTCCCGAGAATGATAGTTTCAGATGGTCAAAGTAAGTTGGAGATGAGTGTGAGGAAGTATTTAGAAGATGGAAAAGTTATGTAGCTTGATTTGATAATTATTAGCTCAATAAAATTTGGGTAGTCTTATCTGAAGGATATTTATTTGCTATTTAAGATTTTATGGGACTACAATTTAATATTCTCTTAAGCTCTGATTACAGGACTAGGTCACATGAAGCCAGTAATGGCACGGCAGGTGTTACAAGCTGAGAATTTTTTAGGTGGGTCTGCCTGGGAGCAGTCGTGAAGACGACCTTGGACACAGCCTAGGTAGGATCTTCCTGACTTTATTTCCCAACTCTGCTATTTCCTTTCTGAAAAGGAAAGTCCCCACCTGGTTACTCCTAAGCCCTGCTTTCAGCACCTGGTGACTATAAGATTGGCTATCAGATATGACTCCTGCCTGGAATCAAACAGAGCTAAGGAAGTTCTTTCCTTCTGTTAAGTTATATGACACAGTCCCTCGTTTCTTTCATAGCAAATTTAAATTGTCAAGAAGTTTTGTAAGCACTATGCTAAATCTGTTAGGTAATAGATAGATGGATATTGAAATATCTCTGAGTTATTATAATAGGATACAGGTATGAATAGCTTACAATTTTAGCTTAGGTTCATGACCAATAAGACATTGAAATAATATAGGGATAACATCCTCCGAAAGGGGAAAATGATTAGGCAAAGCAAATAAGGCAAAGATGTAATGTGATAAATGTCTAATAAAAGGAAGGGATAGTGAGTTTTGAAAAAAGGCAATTGATTGATTCCCCTAAGAATTATGTACAGATGTGTATGATTGGCTCTAAAAATTTATCAATTCTGGAAATTCGAGCTGTTAAGTGTGTTTTGGTAATAAGATCTTAAATTTGGATGCTAATACAAGAAAATTGTATAAGATAGTGGTACAGGTGAAAATATATCCCCTTTGTAAGGTATCTGTAAGTTATAGTAAGTTACAATTGTCTGAGAATTTCTAGATCTGAACCAGAGAAGCAGAACTCTCTTTTACTATCAAGGAACCAGATAACTACAATCAGGCATCTGGGATTTTAAAATACTGCTTTAAATGAACATTGTGAGGAGTGGACATCTGGGCCTATAGAAGACCTCGCCCTGCGGTTCCAAGAGCCTGAGAGGGACAGCACCGGATGCAGACGGCTTTCTCACGGGATCCGGAACCAGAACCTGAGCAAAGACCTGCTTTTTTCCCTTCTGCGTCCTTGTGTTCCCAAGACTGTTTTTCCTGAACTTTTATTATGTTCCCTCTGCTTACTTACAATTAGTTTACAATTCCTGCCCGTCCCTGGGGATGTCCAAATACAGAAAAGGGAAAACCTGACTCCACCTAGATAGGGATTTTAAAACTTCACCTTGTGGAAAATAGAGTTTTTTCCATACCTTTAATTGGTCTTTAGGCGAAACTTTCAGTTTGCCTTTGACCAAAAAGGGGGAAATGTGGGATGTTTTGGGAAATGTGGGATGTTTTATAGAAATGTGGGATGTTTTGGGAAATGTGGGATGTTTTATACCATTTTTTAAATTTCTGGAGTGCAGTACCTGGGGAGGGTCCTTGGACTCTCCTTGAGTCTTCCAACTAGGTCTGGCCTTCCCCTGGGGCCAACGACCTAGCGTTCCTTTTATTGTCACCCCTGCTTAGCATTTTGGTTGGCCTCCTAATTTTATTGTTATGCCCCATCAGGTCGTTCCTTTTTCAAGGATTTGAAATTCCCATGAAGAAAAAAAGTGGGGAATGTAATACAAGGAAAATTAGGAACTCCTGAGTAACCCCTAGCTACTGACCAGCCCCCTAGGATCCGGTGACTCCTTCCTGGAATGTCAATAGATAGGACCATCCCCACTGAGAGATAACCTGGCAGATCCTGTCTAGCAGATATCCCTGAGACTCCTTGGTTCCTTCCTGGAATGTCAATAGATAGGACCATCCCACTGAGAGATAACTTGATAGACCCTTCCTGGGAGATATCCCTGGGACTCTGTGACTCCACCAAGGAATGTAAATGAGATTATCCCACTAGTACGATAACCTGACTGAATCTTTTGATCAGCCAGGACCTTTGTTCCTCTTCCCCCCTACTCTGTACCCCCATATCCTATATAAACCAAGCCATCACCCCAACACATTTGCCATTGATTTGTGGTGCCGTACCCCGATGGCCGCCGGCTAATAAATTCTCCACTTAAAACTTATACTCTGTGGTGTGTCTCGCTCGCTTCTGGTACAACACTAGGAACCCCAAAATGCAAGGGTACAGGGCAGGTCTGTCTTGAAAGAATTTGACCACTCAAGCCTTCTTTTAGTTGAAGTAGTGAGTTTATTACACATCAATTGGGCGGGCAAGATTTCTAGTAAATCTGTGAATTCGATGGGGACCAGAATGGTACTTTTATACAGAAAAAGATTGTAGAAAGATCAAGGAGTGGCAAGTAGCCAGGGGTGGGCCAGGTACAGACAATGGAAGGAGTTAAGTGGTAGGGCCACAATGGAAGGACGGTTAAAAGGATTGTACTGGGATGGGCCGGATGCCTCTGGAGAACTCCAGGGACTGGGTTTGGGGGCTGCTGTTGTTGAAATGTATGAGAAAGTTCAAGGACCGAGGGTCTTTTTCTTTTAGGGATTCAGGTAGTAGAACTTGCCTCCACTCTCTATAGTAGTCACCCAGAGCTGTTCTTATGCTATTAGCTGACTGATGGACTGAACCCTGCCCCCATCACTTGAGACATTCCTTTACTGTATTCCTTAGTTGTTCCAAGATGACAAGTATATCAACTATATTAATCCATGGCCGCTTTATAGCTTTCCCAACTGGAAGAGACCTTAGACATCAATTTGTCCACTCCGTCCTTTTACAGATGAGGAAACTGAGGCCCAAGCTGAAGTGAAGTGATTTGCCCAATGTTCCCCAGCAAATCAGTGACAGAGTGTCAAGGGAAGGTTAGTCACAAGGATTGTGAAGATCCTTTACTTCATGTCACATGAGGATCCCAGGTGGAATAACCAGGCAATGTTTAATGGGGAGAGAAGATTTGATAGGGATTAGGAGGAGGCTATCACATAGAATTTTCCTGCTTGGCTTCAGAAAACAGAACCAGTTGCAAAAGAAAAAAGGTGAAAAGAGGGAAGTTTAGGCTTCATGTCAGGAAACAGCCTGCCTTAGAAGGCAGTCAATTATTCTTCACTGGATGCCTTTAAGCAAAGACAAGATGACTAATTTTACGGTATGTTCTAGAGGGATTCTTCTTCAGATATGGGTTAGACTAATTGGCCTATGGTAGGAGAATGCTGGAGCCAGCTCAAACTAGTTGTTCAGAGCTGATTGAAAACTTGTAAGCAAATTATACCTTGGAAACCAGCAAATGATTCAGGACTTTATTGTTTTGCTTGTTATCTAGCTTTAAGCAAATGATGGAGAAGCTATTAATAATGCAGATTAAATTTAAGAGTGTTTAGGTGTTTACATTTTATGTTTCTCTCCAGAGAGCTGGTTGTTAAGTATTTACCAGCACTCTTCTGAGGTTATATAACTCTCTGATTAGCCTCAGGCCACAGAAGTAGCAGATCCAAGAATCAAACTCAAATCTTTTCCAAATCCAATGTTCTTTTCACTATCTCACCTTTGAAGAGAGGCAAAGGGGATCACTCCCAGGGGTTTTTCTCCTGTCTTAGGTAATGTTTGTAAGGGTCTTTTGGAACCAAAGTTCCAGTGTTTCTAACCCAGTTCTGATTAGAGGTTGGGAATGTAAAACTGCAGAAGAGGGAAAGGTCTGCGCATTGAATCACAGTTTATAGTCTTCTACCTTGTGCACCAATGGATGAGACTGATCTTAGTCTTTAATCATAGTCTGTCTACATAGCACAGGATGCTCTGGAAATCTGATTTGCATCCAGTTCAGACAGTGTCCCTGGATTCGTGTATTCCCAGAGTTCAAGTTGTCTCTGAAGTCATCCTGAAGTTATCCAATGCCTCTCCTCCCTACCCCTAATGTAGGTACACATTCAGCCTCAGAGTCCTGTGCTTGGTTCTAGAAGACAGCTCTAACCAAGACTTGAGACATTTTATAACCTAGCCCTTCATTCCTGACTGATTTCACTGCTAAGATCACATTTTTTCCCTTTCTATAAATGTGAAAAACCCATGTAACATGACACCAGAAGACCTTTTATCCGAAATCACACTTCAAGTCTTCATGAAACTATATTGTATTGCTTCCTAAAGGTTGAAATAGCAGATTTTCCACTGATAACTGGAATTATTTTTTAGGGAGGCAGCTAGATTGTGACCATAGAGCCTGGATTTGAAAGAACTGGGTTCATATATTGACTCTGCTGCCTCAAATGAGATATTTGTAAAATGCTTACCACAATGCCTGGTGCTTAGTATGTGCTTAAAAAGTGCTTGTTCCCTGTCTCATGGGCATGTCTCTCCACCTTTCTGGGCCTCAGTTTCTTCACCTGCAAAATGAGGGAGTTGAACTAGATGATCTCTAAGGTCCTTTCTAACACTGAAACCTATGAAATATGTGGGCTGAAGCCATAAGGATTTCTGCCCTGGGTCAGATAGGCCAGTATCAGAGACAGGAGTTATTTATTAATCCATCATTCAGGTATGTCTTGTGCACTCCTGTTGCCCACCCTTCTGCTAGGCGTAATGTGAGAGATGTAAAAGAAGGCGTTAAGTATGGTTTCTACCTTCCAGGAATTAAGGGTAATATGAAAAAAGTCCTTGATTTAATTTGGGCTTCTTCTTTAGTGGTGATTCTGGTAAATGTAGATTGTAGGTTTGGTTGGTTCTCAAAGCCAAAACAGAATCATTTGATGGAATTTCTCTTTTCTTCCTTTCCTTCCTTCTTTCCTTCCCTCCCTCCCTTTTTTTCTCTCTCCCTTTTCCTTCCTTCCTTCCTTTCTTCCTCCCTTTTTTCCTTCCTTCCTTCTACTTTCTCTCTCCTTTCCTTCCTTCCCTTTTCCCTCCCTCTTTGCTTCCTTCTTTGCTTTCTTTGCTTCCTTCCTCTCCAATTCTGTTTGTCCATCAGATAAAAAGCACTTGTTGGTTTCTTGCTACCTTTCACAAATGCCTCAGGAAATGAGACTGTTCATCTTTCCCTTTCCCAAGGCTTAAGGGTGCTTATTAGAAAGAAAAGACTAGGAATTGCTAATTATTTGTTCAGCTTCCAGGTCTCCCAACTGTCATCCAAACAAACAGGCTTGTAGGTGTGGTCACTACAGAACCTGCAATTCAGGAGCTCTGATCTAATGGACAGTATTTTAGCGAAACTAAGACTGAGAAGTTAAGAACTGGCTTCTACTATTTGGAGCCCTGAAACTAAGGATTTCTCTAGCCCTTTCAGAACTTCTTTGGGTCTTGACCACTTTTTGAGACACTCAGGAATAAATTGAACTATATTTGATCTAGTCACCCCTCTGACAACTAACTCTTCCCAGATGAGCTGTCCACCCTCAGATCTCTTTTGTGATGAAACTGGCAGCAACAGTGCCCTCTTGTGGCCAACACTAGATGGATCCTAGATAAGTGGAAACCGCAAGAGTTCTGGATTTCTCACTGAGTTACTTCCTGCTTACCCAGATACGGGAAACCCCCTGGGGATCTCCTCTCCTCCTGGCAAGTGTACACTTGTACATTTCTGCTTTGAGTGTGAGGCAGAAACAGGAAGCTCTGGTTTTGGAAAGGAGGCCTAATACCCAAACACTTGGGTCTGTGCCTTCAATCCAAACCAGCCTGTTTTGTGGTAGATGCCAGAAGCCCAGTTATTGGTTATTATTAGTTATTGATCAATTCTAAACAGTCCATGCTGTTTTCAATCCACTGATCCCTGATGTTCAAGGCTAATAAGGGGATGAAGGTGAATTTCCTTACTCTTCCTTCCCAAACCATCACTGTTTACAAACTATACCAGGATTGTATTTCTCGTGGGAGTGCCTTCCAGTGAAGACGTTGGCTTTACCCATGGGTGGAGTCAGTAAGCACGTACACAATGTGGTTTAGTCTTTCTTCCAGCTCACAAATTATCTTCCTCATGGGTCTGCAGTCCCTGAAATATTATCATTAGGGCATCATTTCTTTGCATTAAGGCATTGCCTTCCATTTCCACATACATATAAATCACAAACCATTTTACAGCGTTAGCACCTATAGCAGCATCAGAATAGATTGAATTAATCTGGGGGAAGGACAGGTAGATTTTGTTTTTCCATAATTTTTAAAAAACTTTGTGTTTCTCATTCAAGGAAAATCTGCTTTTCCTCCTTTTCATCTTTCTTCTACATGCCCATTTGAGAAAGAACATTGTTATAAACACTTACCAGCTTTGTGATCCTGGACAAATCATTTAACCCCTCTCTGCCTCTGTACAGTGGTGACAATAATAGCACCTACCTTCTAGGGTTGTTGTGAAGATAAAACGAAGTAACATTTATAAGAAATTTTGTAAACCTTAAAGTGTTATATAAATGCTACTTCTTAATTTCTCCTCCGTCTCCTTTTTTTTTTTTGGTCTCTTTTCTCCTCCTCTTCCTCTTTTTTCTTCTTCCTCTGGAATAGTAGTGGGTCATTTCATTTATCAGAGTTAATAAGTATTTCAAGATTGTTTTTATAATATTATTTTGATTATGTAAATTGGTTTCCCGGTTTCCTTCCATCCTGTTCCCTTATCCTTTTCTTTCTCTTTGGTTCCATGGTTCCTCTTTAATGAAGAAGAAGGTGGTGAGAGAGGAGTGTGCTCAGCACCAGTATGCTAAGTTTAGTACAATCTGCTTCTGCTAGTCTTCCTCTCTTTTCTTTTTTAAAGTGTATATATTTTTTTCATTTAGCAAAAATTGACTTTCTTACCCTTCCATCCCAAACTCTTTCCCGTTGCTTGAGAACTAAAGAAAAACAAATCCTGTTAAAAGCATATATAGTCAAGCAAAGCAGATCTCCACATTGGCCATGTCAAAAAAAAAATAGTCTCCTTCTGTATTCTGACTTCTTTATTCTCTATCAGAAGGTGGGTATCTTGTTTTGTTATTAGTTCTCTGGAATGGCAGCTGGTCATCACCCTGAGAAGATTGATTAATTCTTTCAAAATTGTTTGTATTTTTATCTTTGACCTGGAAAACAAATTTTAGCTATAATGTCCCTGGGAGTTTTTTTCCTTTCAGGAGGTAACCAGTGGATTCTTTCTGTTTTCACTGTTCCCTCTGGTTCTGAGATCTGTACAGTTTTCTTTTGCTATTTCTTGAAATAGGATGCCTAGGCTCTCTTTTTTTGCTTTTGCTTTTTTGGTCATGGTGTTTAGATACTGCATTAATTCTTACATTTTTTCTCCTCAATCTGTTTTCCAGATCAGAGATACCTTGTATTTTCTGCAATTTTTTCAGCCTTAGACTTTTTTACTTTTCTTGTTGTCTTATTATTTAGTATTTCTTGCTATGGACTTCTATTTGGTCCATTCTAATTTTTGGGGACATTTTTGTTTGGTCAAAGTTCTGTATCTCTTATACCAAGCTATTAATTCATTCCCCCTTTTTCTTCCATACTTCTCATTTCTTCTCTATTTTTTTCCTCCAAAATTCTCATTTAATTTATAAAAAAAAACATTTTAATCTTAAAAAAACAAAAACCAAACCTTGCTTAATTTTTTCCAGGAATTCTAGTTGCTGTTGTGCCCATCTTGTGTTTTTCTTTAAGGCTTTGCATGTAGAAGTTTTGGAGTCAATCTCTTCTTCTGTGTTGTGTCTTGGGCATCCTGCCCCCATAATAGTTCATTATGGTGTTTTGTTTGTTTGCTTGTTTGGCAAACAGTTTGCTTGTTAGGCTTCCAGTCTACTTCCTGAAGTCAGACTGGATGTTAAGGCTGGGCTCTGTGGTACTTCCAGAGAGAAAGTCTCTAAGTCTGAGTTAGTCCTATTGCTACTTTCTTGTGGTGATGAGTGTTGTCTTACTTCAAGATGTCAGGGACAGTCCAGGGATCTGCAAGTTTTCATCTCCAAAAGTGTTGTCATCCAGGGCAAAGCCTGCTTGCTGCCTCTCTGGCTTGAGTTCTACAAGTACCTGATGTGGGTTTGGATCTGAGAAAGAATAGACTGCTGCTGGACTCAGCTTTTATCAGACACTTGGGAATTTCTGCTGGTTCAGAGTGATAGAACTGCAGACTTTCCTTTGGTCTATAATTCCTGCCCTGGTTATTCTTTTGAACACTGAGCTAGATGTTGGAATTGAGATCCCATTGTGCTCCTGTAGTCTGAGCCAAACCAGTGCTGTTGCTTTTGAGCTTCCTCCTTTCTTGATATATTGCATAGGTCCTCCCAACTTAGGAATACCACACCTATACACAGGTCCCCTTCTCAATTTTGCCCTTGATCTGTGACCCAGAACAAGGTAATGGGCAGCTAAGCTGCCAGTTGGGACCTCTCTGTATTGCAGTACCCCAGGGTCTTGGAGGTGACCCTTATGGATCTGGGATGTTCTCTTATCCTGAGCTCTTCCCTGAGCACTGGAATCTTTGTGTGGAGTGCTCCTGCCTCAACCCAATTCTCAGTGTCAGCAGACATCTCAATCTGTCTCTCTATGCTGACTTAAGCTACACAAAATGAGCACTGTGACTTTTTAATTTAGATTTTCCCATCAGAATTTGGCCTGGTGGTTTTTCTAGATATTGTTAGAGAGTTTTGTAGATGGGAGCATGACCACATTGCTTCCTGCAGCTATGTCATCTTGGCTTTCCCCTTCCTCTCTTTTCTTTCCTGCACCCAGACTTCAATAACATGCTTTTATTCTTTCTGTTTTTTCTTTTAAGCCCTTCTTTGTGAACTACCTACCTTAGAGTTCATTTTTGCTTAATTCTAATTCCTCCTTTACTCTAATTTACCCCTCTCTTTCCTCTTCTTTCCCTCCTGTGTCCCTGTTGAGTGAATGTATTTCTCCACTCAACTTTATTTGTGCATATGTATACTCACGTGTATGTTCTTTCTTCCTTTGACCAGTTCAGATGAGAGTGAAGTTCAAGTGATACTTGCTTCCTTTACCCCGTCCTCCTTGTTTGTATAACCTTCTACTTGGGCACCCTGATTGTGTGAGCTAATTTTTGTTAACCTTCCATTCCCTTCCTTCTTCAGTATATTCTTCTTTCCCTTACTTTTATTTTTTTAAGATCATGAAAACATAAAAGAACAACTCCCAGGCTCTCTGTTTAACTAGACTCTCTCTATGGCCTCTGATAATGTTATGGTTCTGAGGGCACACATTTATCATTTCCTTATAATAGAATGCAAACATCTTAACCGTGTTTAGTCCCTTATGATTGCTCACTCACATTTACCTTTTTATATTTCTCTTGACTCTTGTGTTTGTATTTCAAAGTTTTGACATAGCTCTGGTCTTTTTCTCTGGAATGTTTGGAAATCTTCTATTTTATTAAAAGCCCTTTTTGGAAAATCCCCTCTTGCATTATACTCAGCTTTTCTCGGTAAGTTCTTCTTGGTTATAAACCTATATCTTTTTGTCTTCTGGAATATCATATTCTAAGCTCTTTTCTCTTTTATGGTGATGGCTGCTAAATCTTATG